>NC_053159.1:45013974-45313974 GCF_016835505.1 Polypterus senegalus
GACAAAAATAACTAAACTTTGGTGAAATAAGAATGAATCAAGTCAGTGTTGCAAGAAAGGTAACATGCTAGAAGAGGAGCATTCTATTTTAGTATTGGGGTGGAGAATTCAACTTAGTGGCATATTTTCTTAATTGGAAACCGTGATACAGAAGTGGAGGTTTTATTATTCACTTATGTATTCTTCTTTCTCTGTATATGGACATTATATGTATATGTATTCGGAAAAATATGAATTTCAAAAAACACTTGGTTTATTAGTGTCCTTATTGCCAAAGTAGACATGAAAAGTGACCTTTAAATAAGTACTTTCTTTCAGGAAAAATTCCTCCAATGAAAAGTAACCAACAATCACATAGATACTACTATTTTATATTTTACAAGATTACTTGTAATGTACGGTGGCTAAATATTGGCCTATGCATAATATATACAATGTTGATAGTTTTGCATTAGTTTCAGCTCTAGTGGATTGGTTTGTGCAGAAGTCCAATCCAGTTGTAGTCAGGCTAATGAGAACTTTACCCAATTTTTTAAGTGGTGCCTAAAATATACAATTTGTGTTTTTAGATTTCAAGCAGCATTTGGTTATTACAACTTTTCAGATTTTGTATAACATTTTAAAAATGGTGCTGTTTTTTCTGTTGAATTATTTTTAACATTTAGATATGTTACAAATGTTCAATATCATATAATCACTTGCACCATTGTAAAGGATACTGGCTTTTATTTATTTATTTATTTTTAAGAAAATAAAGTGTATAAGCCTCAATTTCTAAGGAAGAAGTTTTGCATTTAAACCTCTAAAACATCTATAGTATGCTTACTTTGTTTACTGAAGTAGCATAAAAACGTTCAATGTATTATTTTATTGAAACTAATATACAATTAGGTCCATAAATATTTGGCCAGAGACAACTTTTTTCTAATTTTGGTTCTGTGCATTATCACAATGAATTTTAAACGAAAAAACTCAGATGCAGTTGAAGAGCAGACTTTCAGCTTTAATTCAGTGAGGTGAACAAAACGACTGCATAAAAATGTGAGGGAACTAAAGCATTTTTTAACACAATCCTTTCATTTCAGGGGCTCAAAAGTAATTGGCCAGTTGACTCAAAGGCTATTTCATGGGCAGGTGTGGGCAAGTCCGTCGTTATTTCATTATCAATTAAGCAGATAAAAGGCCTGGAGTTGATTTGAGGTGTGGTGCTTGTATGTGGAAGATTGTTCTGCGAACAGACAGCTTGTGGTCAAGGGAGCTCTCCATGCAGGTGAAAGAAGCCATCCTTAAGCTGCGAAAACAGAAAAAAACCCATCCAAGAAATTGCTACAATATTATGAGTGGCAAAATCTACAGTTTGGTACATGGTGAGAAAGAAAGCAAGCACTGGTGAACTCGGCAACGCAAAAAGACCTGGACGTCCATGGAAGACAACAGTGGTGGATGAATCACAGATTCATTTTCATGGTGAAGAGAAACCCCTTCACAACAGCCAACCAAGTGAACAATACTCTCCGGAGTGTAGGCGTATCGATATCCAAGTCTACCATAAAGAGAAGACTGCAAGAAAGTAAATACAGAGGGTGCACTGCAAGGTGCAAGCCACTCATAAGCCTCAAGAATAGAAAGGCTAGATTGGACTTTGCTAAAGAACATCTAAAAAAGCCAGCAAAGTTCTTTAAAAACATTCTTTGGACAGATGAAACCAAGATCAACCTCTACCAGAATGATAGCAAGAAAAAAATATGGAGAAGGCGTGGAACAGCTCATTATCCAAAGCATACCACATCATCTGTAAAACATGGTGGAGGCACTGTGATGGCTTGGGCATGCATGGCTGCCAGTGGCACTGGGGCACTAGTGTTTATTGATGATGTGACACTGGGCAGAAGAATCCGAATTAATTCTGAGGTGTTCAGAGACATACTGTCTGCTCAAATCCAGCTAAATGCAGTCAAATTGATTGGGCGGCATTTCATGATGCAGATGGACAATGACCCAAAACATACAGCCAAAGCAATCCAGGAGTTTATTAAAGCAAAGAAGTGGAAAATTCTTGAATGGCCAAGTCAGTCACCTGATCTTAACCCAATTGAGCATGCATTTCACTTGTTGAAGACTAAACTTCGGACAGAAAGGCCCACAAACAAACAGCCAATGACTTCAGGCTGTCATTGCCAGCAAAGGATTTTCAACCAAGTATTAGAAACATTTTATTTCCAGTTATTTAATTTGTCCAATTACTTTTGAGCCCCTGAAATAAAGAGATTGTGTTAAAAAAATGTTTTAGTTGCCTCACATTTTTATGCAATTTTTTTTGTTCAACCCACTGAATTAAAGCTGAAAGTCTGCACTTCAACTGCATCTGAGTTGTGGTAATGTACAGAACCAAAATCAGAAAAAAGTTGTCTTTGTCCAAATATTTATGGACCTAACTGTATGCCTAAATGTTTGCCATTACCAGTGATTTAGCTGTGATCATTATAAATTTGTCTTTATAATAACATACCTTAAGGGCAGAGAATTTTAAGTTTCTGCTTATAAATGCAGAGATATGGAAGATAGTATATTATACTATACACTCCATAAATTATAATAGTTCACATTTTCATTTTAGTCACAGACTTTTTTTTACATATTGCACCTACCTCAGCTTTAAATAACTCGGGGAGCTGAAGGCCAGAATAAAAATGTCAGTCAGTGTTGAAAGCAAACACCTAAAGGAGCGATTCACAATTGTGCAGCACAGTTCAGTTGTTTGTTAAAAACAGAGAAATCTATATACAGTACTAGCTAATTGTCTTGTTTTTCATTGTATTATACAATGCCTTTACATTAAGTAATCACTGTTAAGAAACATATTTTTTTAACACAATTAATTTAAATTCCGCACCCCAATCTGAAATGGAAGATTAATGATGAGTATTGCTTTTAATAAATTAAACTCTAGTACTATATAACACATTTTTAACTTCTGATAGAAAAGAATTTTAGTATATTGTGCAGAGCTGTACATTTGTCCCTGGGGAAACGGAATGGATGGTTATTTGTTAAGGTATTAAATCTGTTTTAAGTGTAGATTGGTAAGATTATCTTTCTTTAAACCCACTCTATTTGAATTGTGCTACAAAAAAAGCTTACAGAGTTATGTAACTGCTGTTGACAATCTGGATATATACAAACTTACAATGACAACCTCATTTAATGCTTTGTTAAAGAATATAGCCTAAAATGAACCCACCATGCTGTAGAATATACTCAAGACATAAAACATAAAGAGAACATATTGGAGTATTTGATTAAATACCTTCAGGCTACATTTACCCTGGGGTTCTTTTATCATAGGATTGCAGCAGTCTTAATTCATTTTTCCAACATTTCTGTAGCAAGAAAAAGCAGAATTTCAAAGTTAAAAGTTCCTCATAATGTCAATAGGAAATCCCTTGATATTATGCCCATTGCAACATTACATTCTAAGTGCTTTGAAGATAATAAGAGACACAGAATTAATGATCCAGTCCCATTTATTGGGTGTAATCCTTAATCAATTACATGGTATGGCAGATTCATTCAACATAAAGTACTGTTTTGTTGCCTCAGTGATCACTTTTGATACTCTCATAACTGTTTTGTGCAGGACTTACCATGGAATTTGAAAGTTAACCCATTCATTGTCCCATGCAGTCTCTAACACCCATTGTCAAAGCATGTCACACCAGATGATCCCTAGCAGTTTATTTTGCTGGAAAAATTTTAACTTCCAAAAATCATCATCAAAGACTGCTACCAAGGCTGATCTTCAGGGTTCTCTTAGGTAGTCTTAGAAGAGGTGTAAGGTACTTTTCCTTTGTGTGATTTAACAAAGTAAATGTCCTGGGTATAACGTTAATCTGCATCCTGCCCTGCAGTCCTCCAACCTGCAGGGAAAACATGGGGGCTGGTGGCAGGATTGGCACTCCAGTCGCCGTAAAAAATCCTTCACAAAGCTCAGAGACTACAGAAAGGACTCCTTTTTTACTCTCTGTGGGAGTAGCTCTGCTGCAGCCACCCAAAGGAAGACTGCTCTCATCATGAAGGGCCCTCGGGAGCCCCATCCCCAGAAGAGTCAAAACCATTGGAGAGCCAACAGGGTCAGGTCAGTTGGGGATCGGAACTGGTGTGGTGCTGAGGCGTTGCTGGCTGCATGGCAGCACTTGGGTCCCAGTTTGAGGCGTCCCATATGGGTGGGCACATGGAACGTCTTGTCTCTCCGGCAAGATGATCATCTTCCTCTTCTGTCGGAGGAGCTGCGTAAACCCCGCATTTCAGTGGCGGCATTCTCTGAGGTGCACAGACCGGGAACTGGCCAGATCTATGTAGATGGATACACCTTTTATTGGTCTGGTCGGTCTGATGGCTGTCATACTCAGGGAGTAGCTGTTGCAGATTTGCTTCTTCCAATGGTGTCCAATGTCACTCCTTTCAACGAGCGTATTTTGCGACTCGGATTACGGCACTCCCTGGGTGCCTTGTCTGTTGTCTCAGTGTATGCTCCGACCGCGGTGAGTGATGTCTTGGCGAGCTAGACATTTTATTCGTAGCTTCGCTCGGTGGTTGATGAATGCCTATGAGGTGACACTCCTCTGGTCATGAGTGACTTCCATGCAACCACTGGCACTGACAGGGCTCGCTATGAGGATTGTCTCAGTCTCCATGGGTCTGGTGACCATGGTTAAAGTGACTCCATGTTCCTTGACTTTGCAAAAGGCCAGGGGCTGTGAATCGCTGGGTCCTGGTTCCAGCACCCTGAACCACATCGTTGGACTTGGTACTCCAGTACTGGTGGTGCAGTGAAGGAGATCGATCACATCCTTGTGGGCAGACGCTGGAGGCTCTTGCAAAACTGCAGGGTCTACAGAAGTGCCCAGTTTGTAAATTCTGACCACAGACTTGTTGTTGCTACTCTTCGGATCCAGCTTAGGTCCAGTAGGTTACCACCTACTAGGAAAATGAGCCTGGACTTGGCCAGACTCCAAGACCAGGCTATTTCTAATGAGTTTGCACGCAGTTTTTGTGAGGAACTTTCAGATTTGTATATGACTGCCGATCCTAATGTGATGTGAGAGACCTTCCGTGACAAGATCCTGAAGGTTGCTGAGGGTTGTATTACCGTTGTTCCCAGAAGGTGGTGTTTGATCTCACAGGGCACCCTGGATATCATCAAGAGGAGTCACAGTGCATGACTCAATGGCAACTCTGGTCTGTACCGGGAACTGAGAAGGACGGCTGCGAGGGCTCTGAGGGCAGATAAAGAGGCAGGAATCAAAGTATTACTCACATCTGAATCTGTTCCTCGCAGAGTCGCAGTCAGGGCGGCTGATGGAACGGTCCTTACGCATGACACTGCAGTTGTGACCCGCTGGGTTGGCTACTTTGAGCAGTTGTTCAAAGCTGATCCTCTGGCTAGGACGTTGGATATCTCGGAGTCCACGGTTCTTGATGCCAATCCTCCAATTAGCTGTGAACCCCCCAGTCTCACTGAGATTTCAAAGGTGATGAACCAGCTGAGGGGGGAAAGGCTGCAGGGATCTGTGGTATTTGGGGTGAACTTCTCCAGGCTGGTGGTAAGGCTGTCCTCTTGGCATTGCAAGCAATTTTTGCTTCCATATGGGAGACTGGCATCATCCCAACTGACTGGAAAACGGGACTTGTCGTCCCTATCTGGAAAGGAAAGGGTGATCGCCTAGATTGCAGCAACTACAACTGCAGTCAAAAAGAAAGAAGGCATGTGAATGTTTTGGACCTCGTGAACAGAAGAGCGACTCAACTGTCTGATGTCTTCTGTTTGTCATACCATGAAAGAGCAAAAAAAAAAGGAAGATGAAAGTGACTAACTTTGCCCTACTTACCAATTGTACAGGTACAAACAAAACACAGTGTTATTGGATATCAGAATGCATTAAGCTCACAATACTTTGGAACTGTGAAACTGCTGAAAAGTCTTCCCTGAATCATGAAATTTATCCCCTGTTAGAGCTAATCATGTAGTCTGACATCCACATGGCAATGAGATCCAGCGACCGCAATCATTGAGTTTGATATCCCCTCTGGCTATATCATTTAATGTGCCATTGAATTTTCACAGTTTTGTGACAGCTTTGCACCTTGACTGCCCCCAACTCACCAAGATTATGTAAATGAAGACTATACCTGAAAATCTGTGAAATAGTCGTGTAGTGTGATTAGGCCTTTATGGTGTTTATATTTGTAAGTTTGCTTTCAGGTGCTGATTCTTAAACCATGTTGATGCAGTAATGCTGTACAAAATAGCAATGGTCTCACTCTAAAACTAAAAAACAATTCAGATTTTATATATGGAGGTTGCTTTTTGACTCTTGAATTGACCAAATTAGCTAAAATATAGAATGAGCAGCAGAAAGAAAATAGTACTTTCAATTTCACCCTTGGGACCAATACATTTTTTTACAGCAAACAAAAACAACAAATCCTCTCAGGTTCACATCAGAGTTACTTAAAAGGTTTTATATAAAAACAATTATTCTGTTGAATGAAGTTTCTATATTTATACATCTATCAAAGGCTGTTTTGTAATTTAACTGATTTAAAAATAGCTAGTATGAACCAGAGAATCATAAAAGTGTTTTAATTGTTGGGATGCCAACCTGGCCATTCTTATTACAACAAAATGTCGAAATAAAACAATGTCCCATAGGACACCAACAAAACAAAAGTTCTCTGTGCTCCTCACACTTCTTTTACTGCACATCTTGTTGTCAAGATTTCCGTCACTGTGCCTTAAATGGGTCAAAAGGTGATCTCCCATTCTGTGTGCCTCGTTTATATTGGCCCCATGCCAGAAGGTGTGGTACTTCCTGCATCTGGCAGGGGGTTGGCTAGGCATTGTGTCCAGGCAACAACTCCACACACTATAGAAAAAAACCAGAGACACAGTTGGAGGCAGCACCCCTCCTGCCTGGTGGTGATGGGGTGTTAAGCTTACCTGGGCCCTTTGGAAGATCCTAATGCATGCAACTACCAAATTAAGATACTTAATAACATGATATTCTATAAAATCATAGAACTGTACACTTGAATTGAAACATAGGATTGTGTGCTTAAAAAGTAGTAGTATTATACATACTTTATCTGTCTGCTTTACATTTTTTTTAGTTATTACTCAAGAGACAGCGGTTCCTTGTCTTTCAAAGTAAATGTCTTTCTGGCTTGAATACATAACTCACAAAAGCATTTTAGAAAAATAGAAGCACATTTCGGACTCCGAAAGCTGCCACCATCTCCTTGTTTTCCACTTTACTGTGTTTTCTCACTAAGAGTATTAAATAAAATCTAATAATGCAG
This sequence comes from Polypterus senegalus, assembly GCF_016835505.1. Lineage (NCBI taxonomy): Eukaryota > Metazoa > Chordata > Cladistia > Polypteriformes > Polypteridae > Polypterus > Polypterus senegalus. The sequence goes on from NC_053159.1 coordinate 45,021,334, forward strand.
ATATTGTGGAGTTTATAAATTATGATTAATCAAACTTTTTCACCAAGCACCATCTATCTGACTGAGGCACCCATACAATCAGTTCGGGACTCGGACTATAAATGCAATGAATATAATTACTCTGATCTACAGGCTGTCAAATAAACGGACCACACGCTGTGGCACAGCGTAAAGGGACTTCGTCTCTGATGCTGATGTCCGAGGTTCGATCCCCGCAAGGGGAGCAGTAAGTGTGTACTCTTGGTGAGTCCAAATAAAGGCGAAACGCGTGGTGTGTACTCTAATCATTATTTGACAGTAAACTATGCAACATTCCATGATCTGCTTCTCGCAACTGAAAGAGGGCCCTGAGGCGGATGTTTGCTGAATGGCAAACTTTTTACAGAAAATTCAGAATTCTAAGTTGAGTCATTCCCACATTATTGCATTCACACAATTTCCGTGTGTATATATTCTATCAAAAGAGATGAAAAGTCAAAATCGCCTCATAACACGGTAAATTGGTACTGCATTTTTTTTGTTCCTTCTTGTGATTTGTTCCACTGGTGGAAGGTTGTAGAAGTGCTCCTGTCTTGTTTTTACTTAATTTTTCAGTAATTTTCAATACTTAATTTGATTATTCTTTGTATCTGTCAGTAATCTGTGTTCCACTTATTTTCTTCATTTATGTTGCAGTATTGTTTATTTTCATACCTGTTAAGAGAAAAGGAAGCACTTTAAAGTAGATAATTGTTTGTTCATGTAATTACATTTGTGTTTTCTTTTTCATGTTAGTTATTGCACTTGTTAAATATTCATTTGTTCTAACAGAAGGAAGCAAATTAAATTTGCTAATTTGATGTGTTTGAAATGTGTTCAACACTTGAAATATGTATGTTTGCATTAGTTACAGAAAATTGATAGACTTTTTCACAAATTAATTTTCTTTTTTCAGTTGTTAATTTTTGCTATAACCACAGTTAAAACTTAACCACAAACTAATTGGCATTAGAGATAACCAGGGATGTAAGTTTTCAAGTTGGTTAATAGCTGGAGATAAAGCATACAAGGGACTTCTGAGCGTGGAACAATGTCATCAGTGGAGCCCTTCAGGGATCAGTGCTCAGAACATTACATTTCTGTTTTATATTAATGGAATACAGAAGAATCAAATATAATTAGCAAAGTTATAAAATTGTTAGGTTACACTAAAATTGGAGGGACAGCACATATGGAGAAGACTTCAAATGAAATTCACAAATCTTAAGAAAACCCTCATAAGTGGGGAAACTCTTGGAGACTGCAGTCTAATTTAAAAAGTGAACAGTGCTACAAGTAGGCAAAAATAAAATAAAAAAAATAAAAATAATGAATATTAGACAGCCAACACTGATTGACAGGAAATAGCCACTGAATATAATTTATGGATTTCCAGTATGTTGATTAAACAGTCTCATTGTCTGGACAATATTAGAAGTTACAAAAAGGCAAATAAGTTGTATTATAAATTGTTGAAAAACTGTTGAATACAAGTGAAGCCCCCAGATTTTCTTAAATCTTTCTTATTCAGATATAAATTCTTGTATGTAGAAAGGACAAGCATCCATTATTACTTCTTGATAGAAGAATCCGATAACTTGAAAAGCAAACTACAGTGGGTCTAAGAAGTCATGAATTACAATTGACCTGAACCATTACTACTATTTCCATGGCATTTTCCTACTCGGTTAAAAATGCCAATAGGCATTTTATTACCTTCATTTTATCAGCAGTGAAACCATGGTTTTATTCTTTTTTCTTCAACTGATAAGATGTTAAGATTTAAGTGAATACATGACTTAGTAGATCTGAAAAGGTTATAAAGATTCATGGTGGAACATTGTCTGTGGTCATTGCTTTGCTGGAGTTTAGTAGTGTAAAGTTTGTGTTCATCTATGCTTAAGGTGTCGTTCAAAATCACCCGGTTTGCTGGAATTCCTGAGGGAACCTTAATGTTTTGAGGTTTAAAGCATGTATAAAGTTTATTTATCTCCTCTGAAAGTGATGTGTAAATAGTGGTTATTTAACTTTTTTTTCTTTAATCAATGATAGATTGTAGTCCCAGTTTTATTTTGTGTTAGTTTTTGCATCTTTGTACATTTTTTTTCATTATCTGTATGACATTTTCAATCCTGGTTTTAAGTTTGGTGTAAATGACTTTTTTTATCAAGGTTTGTGATTGATATATGAGTTTTGTAATAGGAACACAACTGCCTAAACAGTAAGTATTCAGATACTATGCGACTTAGTAGATGAATGGGTTTCACTTTTTAAAAGTCGCTTTAAAATGTTACTTATTAATGGAAGAGCAGTATTGATTGCTTTTGCCTTTTCTTTGCCTTTTCCAGAAAAAAATAATTCAGAAGCCTTTTTGTAATACTTAGAAAACGAAAGTGACTGGTTTCCACTTGACAGCTGTTGTATTATGAAAGATAACACTGGTGTAAAATATATCCTCCATTGTGTTCTTTTTTTTGTTTTGTATGTTAAATCTAGTTTTTAAAATTTTAAAAAATAATACTTTTTATGCTCTACATCAGTCTCTGTGGCAGTAACCTTGATTAAGGTTATAGAGAAAGTGAGAATCTATATATATATATATATATATATATATATATATATATATATATATATATATATATATATATATATATATATATATATATATATATATATATATATATATATATATATTGCTCACAAAAATTAAAGGAACACTTTAAAGAAACACATTAGATACATCAGATCTCAATATGAAGTTGGATATCTATACAAATAACGACAGGGCAATGTCTTAGGAACAAAAGGATGCCAAGTCTTTTAATGGAAATAAAAGTTTTCTGCCTACAGAGGGCTCAATTGTGTAGACACCCTAAAATCAGAGTGAAATGAAGATGTGGCAGGCTAGTCCATTTTTCAAAAACTTAATTTCTGCTACTCAAAATGCTTTTCAGTATCTTGTGTGGCCCCACGAGCTTGTATGCATGCTTGACAACGTCGGGCATGCTCCTAATGAGACGACGGATGGTGTCTTGTGGCATTTCCTCCCAGATCTGTATGAGGGCATCCCTGAGCTGTTGTACAGTCTGAGGAGCAACCTGGCGCGCTAATGGACCAAACATAATGTCCCACAGATGTTCTATTGGGTTTAAGTCAGGGGATCGTGAAGGCCATTCAATTGTTTCAATTCCTTCATCCTCCAGGTACTGCCTGCATACTCTTGCCACATGAGGCCGGGCATTGTCGTGCATTAGGAGGAAACCAGGACCTACTGCACCAGCGTAGGGTCTGACAATGGGTTCAAGGATTTCATCTCGATACCTTATGGCAGTCAGAGCACCATTTCCTACGCAGTAGATGTCTGTGCGTCCCTCCATGGATATGCCTCCCCAGACCATCACTGACCCACCACCAAACCTGTCATGTTGAACGACGTTGCAGGCAGCATATCGTTCTCCTTGTCTTCTCCAGACTCTTTCACGTCTATCACAGCTGCTCAGGGTGAACCTGCTCTCGTCTGTAAAAAGTACAGGGCGCCAGTGGCGGACTTGGCAATTCTGGTGTTCTTGAGCAAATGCCAGTCGAGCTCCACGGTGCTGGGCAGTGAGCACAGGGCCCACTACAGGGTGTCGGGCCCTGAGGCCATCTTCATGAAGTCTGTTCCTGATTGTTTGGGTAGAGACATTCACACCAGTGGCCCTCTGGAGGTCATTCTGTAGGGCACGAGCAGTGCTCAGCCTGTTCCGCCTTGCACAAAGGAGCAGGTATCGGTCCTGCTGATGGGTTGAGGACCTTCTACGGCCCTGTCCAGCTCTCCGAGAATAACAGCCAGTCTCCTGAAATCTCCTCCATGTTCTGGAGATTGTGCTGGGAGACACATTAAACCTTCTTGCTGCAACACGTGTGGATGTGCCATCCTGGAGAAGTTGGACAACCTGTGCAACTTCTGTAGGGTTAAAGAATCGCCTCATACTGCCAGTAGAGATAATTACTCAAGCCAAAACTAGCACGAGTGGAAAACCAGCCAAAAAAGATCAAGAGGGAGAAACTTGAAATGACCTCCACATGTAAAACCAGTCCTGTTTTGAGGGTTTTCTAATTGTTGCCACTTTAGTGCACCTGTCGTTAAGTCCATGAACACCAATACAGCTGAAAGTGATTAACAATGACCTCAGCTGCTTAACCAACCAGAAAATTATCAGACAGGTTTAATTGATTTCATGCCAGGCCCAATAAAAAAAAAGTGTTCCTTTAATTTTTGTGAGCAGTGCGTATGTATATATGTATATATGTGTGTGTGTGTATGTATGTATGTGTATATATATATATATATATATATACACAATCTCCTCAGGTTCCTTAAAATTATTCTCTGAACATCAATGAAAGAGCTTGGCTTGATAAAATTGGCTCTGAGTGCTCAGTTCACACATCCTGGAAAAGTTGCATGATATTCATTGTACAACCTGCCACAAATCTGGATGTGTCCCACTGTTTCTGTGAAATGTTCAAGGTATATGACATGTTTAGAGTGGACCATCTCCTGTGCTACAGTAGTGGTGTTTTGGCAGGTGTTCTAAACACTGATTTATAATTTGTCTGGGATCTTTTTGTAACTGCTTAGTGGTTGTCTTTTGGATTTTTTGGTTTCGGGCTGTCACTTAGCAGTCCATTTTCTATTCTTTGATCCTTGATTGACAAAACATCCAAATCAATACTTAACAGCTGGTGAATAACTTGTAGCCTTTCTACATATGTTCCCATCTCCAGGTTTCTCCTATACTATTTTTATCCTCTATTGCAGGAGACTTGTTGAGTTATATCGATCGAAGAAATCTGTGACTCTCCCAGAAGTTTGAATAAACTCTGACTATAATTTGGTGGCAAAGAGGACTTACTGCCAAGACCCTTCTAGATGCATACACCATGCTGTAGGTGCAGGGAATTTGTAGTCAGTGCACAGGTCATTCATTTTAAGTACTTTAGACCTTTGCAGTTTGTAGTGGCCAGTGCAAATGGATAAAGGCATTATACCTAAGACTCTGGTCACCAGTTCCATTTTTGGCTCATGCCTTTTGACCTGAGGAATGCAGGGGCAAATTTCGAATGCTTAAATGAGGAAGGTTTTGAAAAGGTTAAGCGGAAAGATGTGTTGTCTATGTAGATAATAATAATGTGTTCTCATCAGATCTTCACCTATACATCTTTAATATGGACCTTGCCTTCCAGCATCTATGGCAAACTCCCCTCGTTCAACTCCAGATCCACTTTGTAGGACGTGGTGTTGGATAAGTGGGCTGAAGTTGACCCTGAAAAGATCTCCAACATTCAGGACCATCCCTCACCTTCTGACCTCAAAGGTTTTTTACGCTTCTGGGATGGGACCATAAGTTCATCTTTCAGATAGCCGACATCACTCCCCACTTAACCACCAAAGATAAAAGATGTTATGTGGAACTTGATTACTGAGTGCTGACCAGCTTAGGATGGGTATTTCAGTATCCACCCACTCTGGCTCAGCCTGATCTACAACTAAATTTTCACATCCACACTGATGCCAGCAATGTAGGGTTGGGAGCAGTACTCATTCAAAATAAAGATGACATGGAAAAGGTGATTGCAGACTCCAAGATGCATACTCAAGGAGTAGAGATCAAATATTCTGCTTCAGTAAAGAAACGTTTGACAGTAGTTTGGCCGGTAGAGAAGTGGTGCCATTTACTCAAAGGGGTTGAGGTAGAGAACGTGGATCATAATGCCTTTACCTAAATTTTTAATCAGTCCAACATGTCCTCTTGGCTTATCAGGTGTGTGTTGCGCATCCAACCTTTCACATTTTAAGTTGATGTAACCAACAGGCATGTAGCAATGTGGTCCCTGATGCATTCTCATGAGTATCAGTGCTAACGTGGGAGTTGTGTGTCACCATAGCACAGAGGTAATGTTTCCTGCCTCAAAGTTTGCAGGAAATAGTGCAAGCTCAAGTCATCAACCACACATGCTTAGAGGTTTTGGAGAGCTCTTCTAACTCAAAGCCCAGCCACATTCACCTCAAAGAACTCTATACAGGACCATGACATCTAAGGTCAGTGGCTCCAAGTTCCAACTGGTGGTCCCATAAAAGCATACACTACATTATTATCTTGCACTATTACCATGATAGCCTTTTGATTAGATACCTAGAGCACACCATTGGAAATATATTTCACTTGTTATTTTCGTAGGGTTTAGTGTGGTTTTTGTAGAAAATAACCAGACAGCATCTGAAAATTGGTGTCTGGTGCATTCCCACCATACATTTAGAGTTGTTATTAAAAGCTGATGTAGCAAAGAGGATTAGTTAGGTATGCACTATAGGAGAGGCTTATAAAAAGGTCACACCTGCCAGGAAGCTCTTTGGTTTTCAGGGAAGACATTCAGTCAGTTTTATGGATATTAAAACGGAAGTTGAGACATAAGGTTGAAATGGGGTGGATATGCAGAAAAGCCAGCACAAAATATTGCGTGTTAGGTCTTCAGGTAACTGTTTGCTATGTACTGTAGTTTTGTATTTTCTCTTATTAAAAAATATTTTTAGTGTTGGTGGTGTTATTTTGGTATGTTAGTAGTAAGGCTAATCATTTTTGTCCTGAGTAAAAGCTTTGAATTAACAAATTAAATTTAACGTTAATATATTTACATTGTTGCATTCTCACCATTAGAAGAAACAAAATAGATACTCTGTTATGTTGTAAGTACTATATTTTAACACCTTTTATCTGTTTTTTCAAGCAGGCAATATTGAGTAATAATTACTTATTCAACAGATAATGTACCAAAACCTGTTTTAATTTTGTTTGATTTATTTACTGCAGTTTTCAAAGAAACTACTAGTAGTTTTCAATGGAAGGCAGATGATTAATCATGAAGCAACATTAACTGTGTGTAATTTTATCAATAGTTTGTGATCTTCAAAGGCTAGAAGCTTGTTTTTGTAATTGTATTGATTTTTAAATTCCTCTACTAAAGAGAAATTAGAAAAGATTTTTTTTCTTACCATTAAATTTTTCTTTATTTACTCTTTGTTAACAAAACACTCGATTGACCTAAACCTCACAAAAAATTGTTGGAAAAGGGATGCTTAATTGAAGTTTCTTGTCAGCCCTACACATTGATGCATAGCTGAAGGAAAAAGATAACATTAATGCTTAACATCGCTGTCTGAACTGGAATCAATGCATTACATTTTAAGGCAACTCGGCTGCATCTAAGCTTTTTTCAGCTTAACAGAAATCCTGCATTAACCTTTCTTCTTCAGGGCCATTTTCACCAGTTTTTCAAGCACAATATAGATCTTCAACCCCTGGTTGATTGATATAACTCTGTTTTTCCCCCTCTGATTTTTATACTTAATGAGCCAGTTAACTCAGAGCCAAGTGTTCCAGTAAAGGACAGATGAATTAAAAGAATTCTGATTATTAATATAGCATTATCAAACAACCAAATATTCTCTGGTTCCATCAGGGTCTATTCATAGAAACATCCAAATTCTGATTCTCGTTGAGCTACTTTACACATGTGCTAGGGCGAGCGGCGCATCGCAACTGAATGATCATACTTTGAATCAAAGATGTCACTTTCAGCGAGCCACATACAGTAAAAGACTCATTACCATTGGATATCTGAGGTTCATAGCATTCCGGTGATGATTCATAATACATGTCATAGCTGTGCATAAAAGGCAGGGAATATATTTTGTGTGCAGGCTCATCTTTACTGACAATCTTTTGTTGGAATGAATGGGATTACTTGGTTAATCTTCAATAAGACAAAGTTTCCACTTGGAAAATATTTTCTACAAAAATAAGAAAACATACGGTTGTCCTAAAGTCCTAAAAAAAAAAAATAATAAAAGAATGATAGTGATACAGAATGTGAAGACCTGAAGTTAGATTCTGATCACAGTTTTGACTCTACAGTATTGAGAATGATGTGTTTGCTACAAAACTCAAACCCTTGCTCATAGTATAACTCTGAAGCATTGCAATGTGTAATTTTACAGTTCAAGTTTCATGGGTTCAATTCCCATTTTCTGAAGCTGTCTGCTACACGTTCTCCATATGCTAGTTTTCTGAGCAGTGATCCTCCAGTTTCTTAGAACATTTTTTGAGCATGTCCGTGCCAAATAAATAACATTCGACGTTTTGAAGAAATCATTTTATGACACGATTTACCTTTATTTGTTTACTTACTTCCTAAAGCCTAAGTCACAAGTAGTGTGCAGGGGGCATGCTCAAAAATGTGTGTAATGCCACAAAAAGTGCCTGCTGACACTTTAGTATGCAAGCAATAGTATGTGCATTCTTGCTCCGATGTAGAAGGGAGCTGAGTTTACCTCTGTTACAGCGCGTCTATGTGAAAACAGCAGTGTCAGATGGGGGGGTGGGGTGTGTTTGGGCTCGTGAACGCGGCTGAGATAATAAAACTGACTAAAAAAAAACAAAGCTAACCTTTACAAGTATCATAAATTACACCGGCTGTTACAGACTGAAATCAAATGTATGTTTTTATTTTAAAATAGTAAGACTAAAAGCAGTTTACTTCTCAAAACGGAGTGGTGCAGGATTGAACTTGCGACCTTTTGATTTCCAGTCGGTAGCTGATTCTATTGCGCCATGGAGGCAGTCATAATAAACAGGTGTCAATGTCGCATGTTAAGGCGGCTTTTTGTTTCTGCAGTTATATTTTTGAATAAAAGCACAATTGTTGTGTTAGATTTGTATCTTTTGTGAAAGTATTTCTTTGATACTTAAGGCTTCATACATTATATAGTTTATGCCTACATTTTGTCATCTACTAGTAGAATATAAAAAACGTTTCTGTTTTAACAATGTGTTTACACAAATTACCGTAGAAACAGAACAGACATGAAATGCATTTGTTCCAAACAACGATCTATTATTTCCACTCTAAAACTCCACTTCACTCCCAGAAAATCAATCAAGGCATGAGCTGGGAGAAGTTTGTGCATGTTCTAAGTCGGTGGGGGGATGGAATAGCCGGCTGCTTGCAGCCTGATTTTTATCAGCACATTTTAGATGACAAAAGACGCTGGTGGAGAGCTTTGAACGATTTTAAGAAGCGATTTAAGGTGGGACGGATTTACGAGTTTTTTCGTAGGCTCTGGTAATTCTAGTGTTAAGAAGCTTTATGGTTATATTTGCATTAACTTGCCTTTTTTTACTTACAGAACCACATAACATACAGTATTGTAGAATAATTAATAGTAGGTTGGGTTGAATATTACACTTCCCCATTAACCTTGCATTAATGTAGAATAAAAGTTTTAATAATGTGACTTTTTTCTATTAGCATGTTTTTGAGGAGGAGTTTCATGTTGTATTACTTGATACTCCAAATACACCTTTTTATGTAATAGGTATAATAATAATTCTCCTTTTCAGCAAGATGTGTTGTTCTTTTTGCTTTTATGCTCAGCTTGGGTCTGGGGACTTCTGTCCATTACTGTCATCAGTCTACTGTCTCTGCTTGGAGTGATCCTGGTGCCTATCATTAACCAGTCATGCTTCAAATTTCTTCTCACATTCCTGGTTGCACTGGCAGTGGGAACACTTAGCGGAGATGCATTACTTCATCTGTTACCCCACGTGAGTACTAATGATTTTTGTTTGCACTTGTTTTTAGTTTGAAGTTACAAAAATCCATGGAGTTAGGTAATCACTGTTATGAGTTATCCTCTGTAAATTATTGTCCATGTATAAGCGGTCAACTAATAAGACTTAGAAAATCTGTTTACTAAATAAGCTCACCAGACAAAAATATTTGTCACCGCCCATGTAAACGGTGATACATACTGTACTTCAAACAGCATCAGACTGCAGCCTGTGATGAGGAGTTGTGGTATGCCATGGGTGCTTGGTTCTCTCCATGTAAACTTGGTCAAATGATCGGCATAAATGATTGGCAAAAAGGGATTATTATGCTCTAGCATCCCAAATGGCATAGTGTATAGGAATTTGCCAACTTTGCGTCAAAGTATGCTGTTCATTGGGTTTTGCAGCAAAGGCCTACCTCACGTTACCTGCTAATCATCGCCAGAACTGCAGTCGAAAGACAGTGCTCACACTTTGAGACTATTGTGGTGTGTATCGCATTGTAACATCAAACCACTTTGCCACCATGCCTGAATTGCTTCAAACAGTCAATGCAGTCCCACAACACTCCATTTCAGAATGAACACATAGTAGGGAACTGCATGACATAGATACCTGGACCGGAGTACCGGATAACAGGTCCTTTCTAACAGCTATTCATAAATCTGCACGGTTACAGTGGACAAGGAGCCACAAGCACTGAACTGATCACAACAGGAAATGCACTGTTTGATGAGCCTCATTTCTTCTTATGCTTCAAAGATGCAAAGCAACAGGTACATTGTAAGCTGCATGAAGCCCTGTATGCAAGGTGCTGTTCAAGCAGAGGACTGCTCTCTGATACGCTGGGCATGTTTCAATTACAACGAAGTGGGTCCTTTAGGTGATAACACACTTGAACCAGAAGGACTACATTAGGCTTCTGGACAACCATGTGTTCCTTTTTTCTTCAGAGTGAATACAGAATGGCTGGCAAAATCCCCAGGTTTAAATCCCATAGAAAATCTGTGTTAGTGTTTCGAGCAATGAGTGAGATGTTACAACAGAGCCATCCTACCAGTTTGGCCATACTGTAGGGTTTGGTTCTGGGAGAGTGGATAATGTTTCTTATATGCGCAGACTGGTGGTGCTCCTGCCAGACAGAACTGCAGTTGTTCTTTTGCTTAACAGATGTGTTACGCTCTAGCTGGGGTGACTGATTTTTTTGTCCAGTGAGTATTTGTTGGCTATGCATTGCATTTATATATTTTTTCTTTCTGCCATCTTTAAAAATAGTTTTATGAAAATGGAAGAAAAGTGGTTTGTGAATTTTGGCAGGAAAGAAAAAAATATCAGTTTTACCAATTGTACTAAAATTTATGCTTTTCCTCACATATAAGAAATATATTTTTTTCCATTTTATAATTAAATTTTAAGAATTTTGCAGATCTATTAGTTGGTAAAAATTGCCATACATATACACTTTACTAACAAGTAACATCTTTATTGCATTCATTTTCATGTCAGCTGCATACCCACTATGTTTTAGTTTACAGTTACAAAATAATTCACTAAACAGCTTGAAATCTTTGCTTTTGTAACAAAGTGGAATGAAATCATTGTACTTTATAGTTTTTTGTTGTTTTTTTTTTTTACAAAATATATTCTAGCTAGTTAATTCAACTGTTTTATTTTCCTTAGTCTAAAGGTGGACATGACCACAGTCATGATGGCAGAGAACAGCTGCATACAGAAAAGAAGTCTGATTTTCTAAATGAATATGATGCTGTGTGGAAAGGCCTCACTGCTTTAGGAGGCATCTACCTTCTCTTCATCATCGAACACTGCATAGGGATGTTTAAGCACTACAGAGAGAAAGGGGTAACTAAACTGTATTTTCTAATCTCTTTTTCAGGGTTTAATGTCATATACTAATAGTATATGCTTTAAATCTGTTCATTTACCTCATTGGGCATTTACTGTAGTGTCTACTGCAGTTACAAATAAAATTAATTCGGCACACTTCCAGTATTGTAACAAATGGCACATTGTGTCTGCTATTGATGTCTTGAAGTGCTAATGCTGTGAATGTTTGGAAAGCTCGCGATTTCTGTCAGTAGGTGTGTGCATATAGAGTTCACTAATACTTTGCAAGAAAGGTTAATTGCAAGAAAGGTTAATTTCCAAAAGGTTAGCATGATATTGTGGTCATATTATTTAACTTCTGACAGTACAGTTTATCTTTATGTGACCTATATTTTCAATTGATTGTACTGTAAACATTTACAAATATAAGACAACAAAGTATGTGCAGTACTGTGAAAAAGTACACCCCCATGAAAAGTGTTGCATCTTTGAACATTTCAAAGGTTATATGCATTTCAGTGCTATCATTAGATTATTATAATGTGAAACAGTGCAATGCTGTATTTAAAAATATTCAGATCACTTGAATCAACAATAATCTAGTTTCTTAAGAAAAACGGAAGTTCACCTGTAAGTATTCTTTTACTTCTTAATAATTTGAATCCAGTCCACCAGCCCAAGTACAAATGACAGTAGCTTGATTACTGGCAGCTTACTAAGTGCAAGATGTGCCACCATGTACTCACTGAAAACATTCAGAGAAAATAAATCTACAGGAACTTCAAAGGATATAAAAATATTGTAGATAATGACACAAATATGTAATAATTTTTTTGTTCTTGTATGAAATATTTTTGAATGGACAGTTTATGCACTGGGCAGCACGGTGGCGCAGTGGGTAGCACTGCTGCCTCGCTGTTAGGAGACCCGGGTTTGCTTCCCGGGTCCTCCCTGCGTGGAGTTTCCATGTTCTCCCTGTGTCTGCATGGGTTTCCTCCCACAGTCCAAAGACATGCAGGTTAGGTGCATTGCCAATTCTAAATTGTCCCTAATGTGTGCTTGGGGTGTGTATGTATGCCCTGTGGTGGGTTGGCGCCCTGCCCAGGGTTTGTTTCCTGCCTTGCACCCTGTGTTGGCTGGGATTGGCTCCAGCAGAACCCCGTGACCCTGTAGTTAGGATATAGTGGGTTGGATAATGGATGGATGGGTGGATAGTTTACAGTCATGGCCGAAATTATCGGCACCCCTGGAATTTTCCCAGAAAATGCACCATTTCTCCCAGAAAATTGTTGCAGTTACAAATGTTTTGGTATACACTTGTTTATTTCCTTCATGTACATTGGAAAAACACAAAAAAACAGAGAAAAAAAATCCAAATCTGACATCATGTCACATACAACTCCAAAAATGGGCCGGACATAATTATTAGCACCCTCAACTTAATATTTGGTTGCACGCCCTTTGGAAAAAATAACTGAGATCAAGCGTTTCCTATAACCATCAACAAGCTTGTTACACATCTGAACTAGAATTTCCGACCACTCTTCTTTTGCAAACTGCTCAAGGTCTCTCAGATTTGAAGGGTGCCTTCTCCCAACAGCAATTTTGAGATCTCTCCATAAGTGTTCAATCGGATTTAGATCCGGACTCATTGCTGGCCACTTCAGAACTCTCCAGTGCTTTGTCTTCAACCATTTCTGGGTGCTTTTAGAATTTGTTTGGGGTCATTGTCCTGCTGGAACACCCATGACCTCTGACACTGGGCCCTACATTGTGCCCCAATATCTTTTGGTAGTCTTAAGATTTCAAGATGCTTTGCACACTGTCAAGGCATCCACTGCCAGAGGCAGTAAAACATCCCCGAAACATCTTAGAACCTCCATCATGTTTGACTGTAGGTACTGTGTTCTTTTCTTCGTAGGCCTCATTCCATTTTCTGTAAACAGTAGAATGATGAGCTTTAGCAAAAAGCTCTTCCTTGGTCTTATCTGTCCACAAGACATTCGCCCAGAAGGATTTTGGCTTCCTCAAGTACATTTTGGCAAACTCCAGTCTGGCTTTTTTATGTTTCTGTGTCAGCAGTGGGGTCCTCCTGGGTCTCCTGCCATAGCGTTTCATTTCGTTCAGATGTCGACGGATAGTTCCAGCTGACACGGTTGCACCCTGAGTCTGCAGAACACCTTGAAGATGATTGGGCTGTTTATCCACCATTCGGACTATCCTTTGTTGCAGTCTTTTATCAATTTTTCACTTCCGTCCATGTCCAGGGAGATTAGCTACAGTGCCATGTGTTGTGAACTTCTTGATTATGTTGAGCACAGTGGACAAAGGAAGATCTCTGGAGTTGGACTTGTAGCCTTGAGATTGTTGATATTTTTCCACAAGTCCTCAGACCATTCTCTGCTCTTTTTTCTGTTCTCCATGCTTAGTGTGGCACATTCAGACATACAACAGAAAGGTTGAGTCAACTTTTCTCCATTTTAACTGGCTTCAGGTGTGATTGCTATATTGCCAGCACCTGTTTCTTGCCACAGGTGAGTTCAAACGAGCATCATATGCTTGAAATAAAACGATTTACCCACAAATTTTGAAAGGGTGCCAGTAATTTTGTCCGGCTCATTTTTGGAGTTCTGTGTGACATGGTGTCAAGGCACATAAAGGAAATAAACTTGTGTATACCAAAACATTTGTAATTGCAACAATTTTCCGGGAGATGCGGTGCATTTTCTGGGAAAATTCCAGGGGTGCCGATAATTTCGGCCATGACTGTGCATTGCAACATCTGTAGTTTTTACTTGGAATTTTGATAAAACAAAATTTGACAAATATGGCAGATATGGCCAGTTTATCTCTGGTTCTTGCAAATTCTTGTACTGTCAGTCAGGAAAGTCTGGAGATGAGCAATAAGGTATTTATGGAACCATCAAATGAGAAACTATTTTAAAAATTGGCAAACAAGTGATAGTGTTAAATATTGTCATGTTAGCCCTTGTCGGCCGTGATACTTAAATCCTGAATTTTACAGTTCAATATTTCAATAATAGTCTTCCAAATTGCACTGTAAAATTATCTACTTTATTATTGATGAAATAACAATCAATGTAAATTATTGTAGCAAATTTAAAAGCAGTAGAATTCTCCCAACCTGAAGGGATCATTTATTTTAGCTGAGCAGACAGGTTGTTTGTCTTTTCATTAGTTGGAAAGTCTGAAATAATTTTAGAAGAGGTTTCTCATTAAAACATTAAAGATAGTAGTAAGCACACCAGTTAATTTTGGACATTCGTTTAATTGAGCATAATATTATATTAATATTATCTGAATGTTTTTTTTTCTTTTTTCATCCATTTGAAAATTACTTGATTATATAGACAAAAAAATTTCTAGGACCAGTCTTGTTTAATTTAGATAATCAAATGCCAAACGGGCTTCTCTCTAGTTTTTTGAGCCAGACCCCTTTACACAACTTTTTTTGTTCCTCCACCCATCTACCTTTAAAAGTGCTTAATGCAATTCAAGTTCTAGAACTTATCCTAGTATCATGATTTATAAACCAGGAACTAACTCTGTAATGGACATCGGTCCATAGAAATATAAACTTGCAACTACTCACTTACTGTACTCACCCATACGTGGTCAATTTAGTGTTGCTAGTTAACTACACTAAGATGTACTTCTTTGAGATATTAAAGGAAAATCGTAGCAATGGGAATAATAGTACTAACCATTGAGCCACCATGCGCCTATTTATTTTTGTATTAACTTGTATTTGTATTGTTCTTCCATTTAATTTTTTTTATCTGTGTAAATCAATCAAGGGACATCTATACTAATAAAAGGCAAAGCCCTCACTGTCTGACTGACTCAACTCATCACTAATTCTATTTCCCATGTAGGTAGAAGGCTAAAATTTGGCAGGCTCATTCCTTACAGGTTACTTACAAAAGTTAAGCAAGTTTCATTTCGAAATTCTACGCGTAACGGTCGACATCGTCTGCCATGTTAAACTTTCTTATTTATGGCCCTATCTTCGCAAAATTTGGTAGGCGGCTTCCCAGCGCTAACCGAAGCTGATGTACGTACTTATTTCGGTGGTATGACGCTACTGTCGGCGTCCATATTGAACTTTTTCCAATGGGCCCATCTTCAAGAAATTTGGTACGCAGGTTCCCAACCCTGACTGAATCCTACTTGCGTACATATATACGTCCATAACCTGCAGCTCGGTTGCCGTGTGAAGCGGCATTGGGTCCCCCATCCCCACGTTGTTGGCTGTTTGCCTATATAAGGCCGTCCGCTGCTCCGGTCTCTTCATTCCCTTCCTTGCTTCGCCACGGTATTCATGTCTCCCTGCTGATAACTGCAGCCTTTTTATTTGATCCACGGCTTCTCCGCTGTTTTATTGTTTGTTTATTATGATTATAGTTATTGTATAGGTATTTTAGACTTGGTTTACATTGTTCAGGTACCCATTTCCTTTATCGTTACAACCGTACCCCCATTAACATGTCTATCGAGGTGATCACCATCGATCAAAGAAATGTCATTTACTGAGTGGCTTCCATGCCCGGAGATGGCGCCTGCCTTTTCCATTCTGTGTGTTACATATTGCATGGCCATATCAGGCTCACTCTTGATATCCGGAGGAACATTGTGTCTTATGTATTGAATGACTGGGACAGATTCAAGGTGTGGACTGATGACGGTACAGGAGATAATTATACTACACAGGAGCACTATAAGAGTGAAATGCTTAAGCCATTCACCTATGGACTGCATGTGAGTTGATGGCTGCCACTGAATTGTTCGGTTATCGCTTTCAAGTGTAAAAAATGGCCAAATATTTTACACCTTTGGACAACCGCCAATGCCTCTTAAACATCTTAGATTCACAGGTGAGGATTTGAGTAGTGGACACTTTGATGTTTATGAATGTTTAAACTCTCAAAAGCTGGATGCAAAGTTATCGATGAAACCGGTTGTATGCTTACAATGCTTGACAGATGCCGAATGTCACTTCAGCACAAGTCCTGCAAATACTAATGTAATTGAAACAAACCATGAAACTCAAACCAATTATGACAGCAGCAAGCCAAGCTGTGAGATTTGAGGGAAGATTGCTTTTCACATGGCCAACTGTACGTTGCATGCTCAAGAGTAAGCTCAGCGCACAGCTTGGTCATACTACAACTGGAGGGCCGAACTGACAACGTGGCATACAAAGAGATCCTTAACAAATAATTATTGGTATATTTTCCTTCAGTTTAAAAAGGTTTACTTTTCATCTTAATAAAAATTTTAAGGCAGTACTTTGCTGCTGCGAAGCGCAGGTATTTTGCTAGTAAAGGTATAAAACCTAAATCAGTTTGGAGACAAGAATTCCACTTGGCTGTAACACTAGTTCATTTGAACATAAGTCTGCAGCGTATTTGGTACAACATAACTTGTAAGTCCCTGCATAGTTCAACAGTAAAGCCCATTCACCCAAACTGAAGCATTTGAGTCAATAAACTACATTCAGTAAACTAGAAATCCAATTTTATATGTTCACAGAGGAAGTTCCACTTAAAAGTCAGCTCAAGACTGGTTTGTTATTCTCAACACGGAATGTTTCATCACATCGCACCTACTGCTGTGCAGGGTTCATTCCATATTGCTCCCCTGACATTTAGAGCTTTGACGGGCACATCTGAAATCTGAATCCCCGAACAGCATAACTTTCAAGCCTGTTTCAGTACATTGTCTGCATCGCCTATGTAGATAACAGTAAAGCTAGCTGCTATTAGCAGTCTTCCTTGGCACTATTGAGGAACTGTGAGTGTGACAATCACAATTTGATGGCAGGGGTAGGACAAGCTGTGCCTTACAGGAGGTTTGCTGTAGAAATCTGACCTTCTTTACAATATTTTTCCCTAGTGTAACTTTGTTGAGCATTATTGTTCTTGACTCCTAAATTTTCTCCACCTTTAAATCACTTATTGCATCTTATATGGTGTTTTAAGTATTCAGTTCTCAAATAATATAGAACTTGGAAAAGCTGGGCTCACAGTAATTTCTTCTTGTGCACAAGTCATAATGACCTGCTTGGTGCTACATTTTCTGCTGGTGTTGGATTGTATTTAGAACACACAAAATCTCTCCATCTTTTGTTTATTGCCTTAAGTAACATGTATCCTTTTAATGTTATACATTATGGTAAACAAAAAAACTGTTTGTGTTGCGCACAAAACTTTGCAAATTGTTCAGACAACATTAACACAAAATGTTTGAATCTTGTGCTGTGGTTAACTTAAGACTGCAGTGCTGGAGAATGATACTTTTCATACTGCACGTGGCTAGTAATCAAAATGGCTTTGTGTGTTAACATATGTTTTAAAAACAGCCTGTTACTGAATTTTTCTGAGACTGAAAGGATTCAGTAATGAAAATTCATTCATAGGCAGTTACCACAAAAATTATATATGAATTCAGTGATACTGGTAAAAGCACGATTAGTCTTTGAACTTCACAAATTGTGGGGTGTGAAAAAGACATAGTAGAGCTCATTCACGAATCTTGGTCCGGTCGGTTAATAACACTCTAGGGTTTCTTCATTGTACTGGTGACCTCATCCAAAAATAAGTTGTTTTTCAGATTAGTTCTTCGATTGAGAATGCTTTCTTTCATGCATCTTTACTGAGGATGAAACATGGATCCATCACTTTGAGTAGGAGATTCAAGACTGTTGTTCAGCATCCACTCTACAGCCTAGAGTTTGCCCCCTCAATGTTCTACATTTCTGGAGCCCTAAGATATACCATTCTTAATAACTTTTTTTAGAGTAATGATGAGGTTACTGGAGAAGTAAAGAAGTGACTACAACCACAGGATTCAGACTAGTTTAAATAGATGGTGTCAAGGCTATTAAAGATGACAAAAATTTTGTAAAATATGAAAAGTGTGCTAAATGTTCCACAAGTTTAAGCAATTTTATAACAAGTTACTATAAAAAAATTAGAATGCAAAACTTTCTAGACTCTTCAAACCAAATAAATAAATGATATGTTTGCATAATACAAATTATTGGCAATGCTGCCCACTTTTCTTACTGACTTAAAACTGATTATTTTAACAGTAGAAACTTGACACAAAGATCAATGCAACTAATTATTTCCTAAATATTAACATCAGTAAATACTTTTAAATTTAATACACTGCATTTTCTGACATAGTGCAAAGTTGATTTTGCTCCTAAATATAGTCAGTGCTCACTTTACACTATGCTGAATTTGACTTCCTGAATGTTGTCACACAGATGATATTTTACTCTGTATAAGTGTTGTAACAAACCCGGCACAGATGGACACAGAGGCACGTATAAAAAACACAAATACTTTATTTTTCTTCGGCTGTGGGACACGTCTTCCCCGTGCCACACAGCCCAAACACAGTCCCCAAAACACCAGCACAAAACAGTTCTCTTCCTTCCTTTACAACCACTCCTCCTCAAGCTTCGTCTCCTTCCTCCCAACTCTGGCTTTTCGGAAGCGTTCCAGATGCTTAACCACCTGGTCCTAATTGCACTTCCGGGTGGGGCTGAAGACTCGTCCAGCCGGGCTGTGGGAAGCAGACAGCCCCTCCCTAGCAGCCACCCCGGGCCCCAACCAAGCTGTGGAGGACTCCATCTCCCATGGAGCCCTGTGGGCAGTTGGGGAATCGCCGTCAGCCAGGGAGGCTGCCATCAAGCGTCCCGGGGGAGGTATTGAACTGCCCATGGCGGCTCCCCCGGAACATAAGCAGCAGGGGCATCCCTGCCGGGCATGGGACCCGGCTGTCCTTCACAGTGTCAAGACAATTGGCCTCCATTATAGTGACATTAGTTAGCCAGGTGTATCAGACGTACTATGTAATCAACTGTTAGTTAATTTTTATTTTTATTTCTTTTACCTAGGACTAATTTTCTTGGCACGCAGTGTGTTGAAGTGGTTAAGGCTTTGTACATAGGACTTCAAACCCTGAAGTTGTGGGTTGAAATCCTGCTACTGGCACTGTGTGACAATGAGCAAGTCACTTCACCTGCCTTTGCTCCAAATGGAAAAACAAAAGGAATGCAACCAATTGTATCTCAAATGTTGTAATTTCACTTTTAATAAAGGCATCAATCAAAAAATCGTGATATTATCATGTGTGGCGAGTCGCTGGGGCTGGGATGCCACTGTGGAAGCCGGCCCGGACACAGACAGGCGGACACGTTAATGTCACCCAACACATGTTTATTTACACAGTCCATTATATACAAAAGTGCAGACAACCCCAAAAGTCCCCAAAGTCCTGGCCACCACAATGCCTAACTCTCTTCTTTAGGCCGCCTCCTTGCCTCCTCCTAAGACCTTGTCCCCTTCTCCTTCCGACTTCAGACATTGTTTAAAGGGAGACGGCCCCTTTTATATGCACCTGGATGTGCTTCAGTGACCTCTTCCACCGACACGCCCCAGTGTGAAGCACACTGGGTGTCCCCGATCCTCTTCCCCCAAGCACTTCCAGGTGTGGCGGAAGTGCTGAGGTCCAGGGCTCTCTAGGCACAGGGGCGCCCCCTGGCAGTGACCACGGGCCCCTACAGGGTAGAGCTTCAAAGCTCTGTACCCATGGCCCCCAAAGGAACCAGGGTGGTCGCCCCCACGTGGTCTGAGGTGAGCGTAAGCCCTCTTCCGGACTTCCTAGGCGTCCCGGCTGGTTCGGCAACCCAGGCATCTCTGACACATGTCAGTATTTAAAATGAAACAGGTAATCAGTTATGCTCCCTCTAAGCTGCACTATATTTCCTTTTGAACTGCCATGCAGTTGATATCACACTGCTCATTCCCCCTCCCATGCTGAAATTTAGAGGAGCTGTGCAACTGTTATCTCACCTTTCACACTTTGATAATGTACCCATTACTCCCAAAACTGCACAGGTCATCACCCCCCCAGGTGATTTTTATGTGCTCAACTTTCATGTTAGTGTGGTACTCAGCACTTCATGGGGGTCTAGCACTCACTCACCCTCTTTCCTCCTGCTAATGCTGGTAGTCAACAGTAGAAAATAGCACTTGGTAACCTTTGAGCTTTACATCTTCTTTGAACTGTGCCAAACTTTCTCTTTCTATTTCATAACATGATAATGTCTCTTTTTCACTGTCAAGCATGATGCACTCTCTTTAGTCATCCATCCACCCTATTGGTTAGTGATGCCATTCTCATAGCCGGGTCAATCACCTCACCGACCTGCGGTATGCTCCAACTCTGCAAGTTTAAATCTGAACAATATATTCAATCTCTTTTGGCTGTTCCGTTATTTCACTGAGTAATAATTTCCATTTGTTTGCGCTAATGCAATGTTTACTATAATTTTTTGGAGACTTTTGAATTTTCGTACTTCGATTATGTCTAACCTGCTCTGCATGTGTATCGCACCAACGTTTTTGAATTCTTTACGACGTCCTACGTTGTCATCTACTCTTTGTCAAGTCTCGTCTAAGTCACATCTTGTCTCTCTGAAAAAGTATTGTCTTGTCCCAAGATATTTTTAGATAATAGAGAGATATAAAACAAGAGTCGGCTCATTTTCATTTTCTATAATGTTACCAAATTTCAATCAAATCCCTGAAGGCATTTTTGAGATTTTGGAATACAGTATATATGTATTTTTTTATTGTAGGGGGATTTTTACCCTTGAATATTGATACAATATATCTAAAAGTCCTTTATTAGCTAATACCTAATGATCTAGATGTAGCATCCTGACAAATTTCAGCCTTTTAACTAAACGGGAAGTTGTGTTTTTGTTGATGAGGGGGTGTGAGTCAACTTTACTATATACAGATATGAAAAAGTTTGAGAACCCCTTTTAATTCTTTAGATTTTTGTTTATCATTGCTTGAGCTTTCAAAGTATAAACTTCCTTTTAGTATATGACATGCCTTATGGAAACAGTAGTATTTCAGCAGTGACATTAAATTTATTGAATTAACAGAAAATATACAATATGCATCATAACAAAATTAGACAGGTGCATACATTTGGGCACCCCAACAGAGATACAGTGCATCCGGAAAGTATTCACAGTGCATCACTTTTTCCACATTTTGTTGTGTTACAGCCTTATTCCAAAATGGATTAAATTCATTTTTCTCCTCAGAATTCTACACACAACACCCCATAATGACAACGTGAAAAAAGTTTACTTGAGATTTTTGCAAATTTATTAATAATTAAAAAATTGAGAAAGCACATGTACATAAGTATTCACAGCCTTTGCCATGAAGCTCAAAATTGAGCTCAGGTGCATCCTGTTTCCCCTGATCATCCTTGAGATGTTTCTGCAGCTTAATTGGAGTCCACCTGTGGTAAATTCAGTTGATTGGACATGATTTGGAAAGGCACACACCTGTCTGTATAAGGTCCCACAGTTGACAGTTCATGTCAGAGCACAAACCAAGCATGAAGTCAAAGGAATTGTCTGTGGACCTTCGAGACAGGATTGTCTCGAGGCACAAATCTGGGGAAGGTTACAGAAAAATTTTTGCTGCTTTGAAGGTCCCAATGAGCACAGCGGCCTCCATCATCCGTAAGTGGAAGAAGTTCGAAACCACCAGGACTCTTCCTAGAGCTGGCCGGCCATCTAAACTGAGCGGTCAGGGGAGAAGGGCCTTAGTCAGGGAGGTGACCAAGAACCCGATGGTCACTCTTTTAGAGCTCCAGAGGTCCTCTGTGGAGAGAGGAGAACCTTCCAGAAGGACAACCATCTCTGCAGCAATCCACCAATCAGGCCTGTATGGTAGAGTGGCCAGATGGAAGTCACTCCTTAGTAAAAGGCACATACATGGCAGCCCACCTGGAGTTTGCCAAAAGGCACCTGAAGGACTTTCATACCATGAGAAATAAAATTCTCTGGTCTGATGAGACAAAGATTGAACTCTTGGTGTGAATTCCAGGCGTCACATTTGGAGGAAACTAGGCACCGCTCATCACCAGGCCAATACCATCCCTACAGTGAAACATGGTGGTGGCAGCATCATGCTGCGGCGATGTTTTTCAGCGGCAGGAACTGGGAGACTACTCAGGATAAAGTGAAAGATGACTGCAGCAATGTACAGAGACATCCTGAATGAAAACCTGCTCCAGAGCGCTCTTGAACTCAGACTGGGGTGACAGTTCATGTTTCAGCAGGACAACGACCCTAAGCACACAGCCAAGATATCAAAGGAGTGACTTCAGGACAACTCTGAATGTCCTTGAGTGGCCCAGCCAGAGCCCAGACTTGAATCCGATTGAACATCCCTGGAGAGATCTTAAAATGGCTGTGCACCGACGCTTCCCATCCAACCTGATGGAGCTTGAGAGGTGCTGTAAAGAGGAATGGGCGAAACTGGCCAAGGATAGGTGTGCCAAGCTTGTGGTATCATATTCAAAAAGACTTGAGGCTGTAATTGCTGCCAAAGGTGCATTGACAAAGTATTGAGCAAAGGCTGTGAATACTTACGTACATGTGATTGCTCAGTTTTTTTTTATTTTTAATAAATTTGCAAAAAAATCAAGTAAACTTTTTTTACGTTGTCATTATGGGGTGTTGTGTGTAGAATTCTGAGGAAAGAAATGAATTTAATCCATTTTGGAATAAGGCTGTAACATAACAAAATGTGGAAAAAGTGATGCGCTGTAAATACTTTCCGGATGCACTGTATGACATCAGTACTTAGTTGAGCCTCCTTTTGCAAATATAACAGACTCTAGACACCTTCTATAACCTTTGATAAGTGTCTTGGAAGAGTCCTGGTGGTTTCGAACTTCTTCCACTTATGGATGATGGAGGCCGCTGTGCTCATTGGGACCTTCAAAGCAGCAAAAATTTTTCTGTAACCTTCCCCAGATTTGTGCCTCGAGACAATCCTGTCTCGAAGGTCCACAGACAATTCCTTTGACTTCATGCTTGGTTTGTGCTCTGACATGAACTGTCAACTGTGGGACCTTATATAGACAGGTGTGTGCCTTTCCAAATCATGTCCAATCAACTGAATTTACCACAGGTGGACTCCAATTAAGCTGCAGAAACATCTCAAGGATGATCAGGGGAAACAGGATGCACCTGAGCTCAATTTTGAGCTTCATGGCAAAGGCTGTGAATACTTATGTACATGTGCTTTCTCAATTTTTAAATTATTAATAAATTTGCAAAAATCTCAAGTAAACTTTTTTCACGTTGTCATTATGGGGCGTTGTGTGTAGAATTCTGAGGAGAAAAATGAATTTAATCCATTTTGGAATAAGGCTGTAACACAACAAAATGTGGAAAAAGTGATGCGCTGTAAATACTTTCCGGATGCACTGTATGACATCAGTACTTAGTTGAGCCTCTTTTTGCAAATATAACAGACTCTAGACACCACCTATAACCTTTGATAAGTGTCTTGATTCTGGATCAAAGTTTTTTTGACCATTCTTCCATACAAAATCTCTCCAGTTCAGTTAAATTTGATGGCTGCCGAGCATGGACAGCCTGCTTCAAATAAACCTATAGATATTCAATGATATTCAAGTCAGGGGACTGTGATGGCCATTCCAGAACATTGTACTTCTCCCTCTGCATGAATGCCTTTGTAAATTTCGAACTGTGTTTTGGTAATTGTATTTGTGACTGATGCTTGAACATTATCCTGAAGAATTTGTTGATATTGGGTTGAATTCATCCGACCCTCGACTTTAACAAGGGCCCAGTCCCTGAACTAGCCACACAGCCCCACAGCATGATGGAACTTCCACCAATTTTGACAGTAGGTAGCAGGTGTTTTTCTTGGAATCCGGTTTTCTTCTTCCGCCATGCAATGTGCTTTTTGCTGTGACCAAATAGCAACTCAATTTTTGTTTCATCACCCCAAAGCACTTTGTTCCAAAATGAATGTGGCTTGTCTAAATGAGCATTTGCATACAACAAGTGACTCTGTTTATGGTGGGAGTGCAGAAAGGGCTTCTTTCTCATCACCCAGCCATACAGATGATGTTTGTGCAAATTGTGCTGAATTGTAGAACAATGTACAGATACACCATCTGCAGCAAGATGTTCTTGCAGGTCTTTGGAGGTTATCTGTGGGTTGTCTGTAACCATTTTCACAATCCTGTGCTTATGCCGCTCCTGTATTTTTCTTGGCCTGCCAGACCTGGGTTTAATAGCAACTGTGCCTGTGGCCTTCCATTTCCTGATTACATTCCATACAGTTGAAACTGACAGTTTAAGCCTCTGAGATAGCTTTTTGTAGCCTTCCCCTAAACCATGATACTGAACAATCTGTGTTTTCAGATCTTTTGAGAGTTGCTTTGAGGATCCCATGCTGTCCCTCTTCAGAGGAGAGTCAAAGGGAAGCACAACTTGCAACTGACCATCTTAAATACCTTTTCTCATGATTGGACACACCTGTCTATGAACTTCAAGGCTTAACGAGCTAATACAACCAATTTAGTGTTGCAAGTAATCAGTATTGAGCAGTTACATGCATTCAAATCAGCAAAATTACAAGGGGACCCAAATTTTTGCGCAGCCAGTTTTTCACATTTAATTTCATAAAACTAAATACTGCTTCACTAAAAATCTTTATTCAGAAAACACCCCGGTACTCAGATGTTCCTAGAAAATGAAAGACATACCACTGTTATCTTTTTTTGTTGAAAGTAAAGTAAATTATTATGCTAACTCTTTCATATGACTGTAGATAAACAGACATATTTGCAGTAAGCTACATTTCTTCAGCCTGACATCTTTCTCACAACCTGCCCCCCTCCCAACCCACTTCAGTCCACTGCATATCCTCTGACATAATGCTCCTGACCGTGCTTGTTCCTCAACCACCCATACCACACATTTTATGTGGAGTCCTGGAGATTCATCTGGATTCCCATGTAAGTGCAGATTGTGTGATAACACATATGAATCTCTACCCAGAAAAATGATAAAGTATATAGTGCTGCAATTTAAATATCGATAATGAATAGATGACAATGATGTTTTTTTTAATATTTTCATATGAAACATTTTATGTTTTATGGCATTTTTTTATCATTTTGCATAATTTTCTCTGTGTTCAAAAATTCTGTCTTAATGAGAATGTTTTTATTCTTTCCTGCAGAGACAGATGTGTTGGTATTGGAAGAAAGAGAAAAGTGAAGAAACACAAATTGGAAGAAAGCTATCTGATCATAAACTAAACCGAAGATCTGATGCTGAGTGGCTACACTTAAAACCTCTGACAGGTCACTCAGATTTATTCTAATCATATATAAGTAAATGCAAAGATGATGCATTTAAGAGCGGCAGTTGCAGTTCCTGGTCAGTCACAATGAAAGCACATTTTCTTTTTAAGCAATCTATAGGCTTAGCACAAAATTAAACCCTATTTTGACATCTAGCAGCAATATTTATCATTTTGCCTTTCAGTTCATCAGAGCGCATTCACACCCTAATTTTTTTGATGATGTCTTGCAGTCTTTCGAAATAGCTTTGAAAACGTGCTGGTTCAGGTGTGAATGAAAATGAAATGCCAGGTTCTGTGTAGAATATCTACTTGTTTTTTTATCAAAATTCAATATCATTTTCAGAACTATTTACGCAGGAAGAGAATTCATAATGAGCATGCCAGCAAGACAGATTACATTGCCGAGAAGTAAAATACAGAGACAGCAACCGTTTGCAAAATGTTTTAGTAAAGCACAACATACCACAGCATGACCTTCTTACATCCGCAATGGCAGTGGTAGAAATGTGAGAATTCTAATTAAGTAAGCAGTTCAATTAAGGTAATGTAATTATTTGCTTATTAAGAGATTACTTAAGTGAATGCCTCTATGCACAACAATCCCCCAGCATCAAGAGACAGCCAGTGCCTCTTCTAAAGTACACACCAATATCTTACAATTCTGAGTAATGTAAAATAATGAAACAAGCCATATTAATAAAGTAAAATGTTTTAGTAGTGCATGTAAAATACTCTTTAAACAAGAAATATGTGTCATTATCCCTTTTCTTTTATTAGGACCAGATGATTCTGCCATGTCTGATGACAGTAAGCACAATGATACCCAACTGACAGAGCTTCAAGACTTGTCAGATTCCCCCAGCAAAAGGCAGCTGTCTGCCGGAGAGGTAACTGTGAAGATATCAGATTTCTCCGAAAATGAACAGAACAAGGAGAGTGTCTTTCCTGCCAAAGAGAATGGGAAGAAAGCAAAAAGTAAAAAGCACACTCATGGCCATAGTCATGGACATTCCCATGGAATTTCACATGGACATTCACATCATGGTCACTGTCACTCTGATAAAGAAATGAAGGATGCTGGCATTGCTAGTATTGCGTGGATGGTCATCATGGGAGATGGAATGCATAATTTCAGTGATGGTCTTGCAATAGGTAAGAAAATATGTTTATTTTAGAATGATTTGAATTTATTAGTTTACTTTAATTTATTAAATCAAGGCAATACTGCAGAGCTGCTACAGCCCAAGCAAAGCAACTACACAAATACACTCAACAAGAAACAGTAAATAAAACATAAATATTACTAAAATCTAATTTAAATTAACATAACATACATAACGTAGCTGGGAAAATATAGTTTAGCTAGATGTTATGTTGTAACATCTAATGGCAGCTTGTAAAGACGACCTGCACTAGATCATCTTTGTTCAACATGGTAGAACTAGATTTGTGCATTAAGGTGCTCTGCAGGTAGACTAGGGTGTCACAAATAGGGTGTGATACAATGTTCATGATAACGATGAGCTTAGCCAGCATTGTTGTTCCAGATAATCCAGGCTAATGGCTAGAATAGAGTCAATCTTTTTGGTTAACCTATTAACCTTCTTGGCATTTCTTTAGAACTTAATAATGACACTATGTGTTACTTTTGATGAATTACATAATTCTTTTCAGTGGCCATCAGACATGCTCTTGAAGGGGTGTGCAAGACTTACAGTACATCAGTACAGTATAATAAAATGAATATGAAAATATTTGAAAGGCAGTTACAATTAAAATAAAAAAAAGTTTTAGATGTGGAGCAGTATTTTATTAGCTCTGTATCCATTGGTTGGTGTGTTAAATAATTTTAGTGACGCATCTTATTTTTTATACAATAATGACACCAGTGGGTCCTCCTACATCTCACATAACCTGAGTTGGATTATCAGTTATTTTGTCTGTGTGACACCAGGTAATATGGTTTTAATATTATTTTGCCAGGCTAAATATACAGACACATTCCCATAGGATAACCAAGCTAAGGAACTGCCCCATAGACAGCATTAGAAGCCATGTATGGCCTCCAGCATTGAATAAAATTTGACTGCAGTAGTGTGAGAGAGAAGAGAACAAATAGAGCATGATATAAAAAACAGCAATACATTGCTGTTGTATTTTTATATTGTTTTCCCGGTTATAACACTCAAGTAATATAGTAAAAAGTATTAAAGTTTACCTGATAGACACATTTTTTTCAGGGGACTAATGGTTGTTCAAAAAAACAAAATCTTTAACATGGATATAATAAGAGAAATGTTGTGATGAAAGGTTATACAGTATTTAGAGCACAGTTGTTCAATGGATCCAAATATACTGTATTACCAATGCCAAGACATCACTTACAAGAATAATATAACAAATTCCAAAGGCTTTGAATAACCCAAGGGCACTGCCACTATTGCAGTCTCAACATTCAAAGCATGTGCTTCATGGACCAAAAAAGAAATTGTCATGGAAGTTACTGTGAGACTACAGCATTTAGTAGCTCAGGTTGCAGTTAAAGTGCATTTGTCTACAGCATTAACAGTACTGTTTAGTAATAGCCTTTATGGCATGGTGACAGGAACAAAGTTGTTACTTATTACTTAACCATTTCAGAATCCATTTGGAGTTTGCTATTTAGCATATGAGCAAATCCGGCTTACATATGGATAAAATTTGTTGGGTGTGAAATGAGAATAAAATGCAGTTTATTTTTTAGTAAAAGGCAAATTTTCCTATATGGTGAAAAAAACTGATATGGTCAAGAATTGGTGGCTAATTATTTTTTGTCTGTGTGTATGTTAATATTTTATTCTGATTTGTTATTCTCTTTCATTGTTATTATAATGAATTCAAGGCAATTTGAGATATACAGTATGTTGTTTTGTACTTTTTAATTTTTATTCCTTTAGATGCTTTGATTTTTATCATTCACTGTATTTTTCCATAGGGTCCTGCTGTTTTTGGGACTATAGTTGCAGCAAATTGCCAGACCGCACAGTGCTCATCTGTAGTAACTAGCATGAGAGCACTAAAAGAAATTGGTGAACAAAGTGAAATGTCTGAACTTTGACTTATTATAAGGAAGGCTTTATTAGAGACTAGAACTCAAAATTAAAGTCAGTTTAGGGTAAGAAAATCTGCTTTTGTTTTGTTTCATAACTGTATTTGGTTTAAACAGAAATCGATATGAAGAAAGATGCATGATGTATAACATATCCTGTATTGACTCTTCTCCTGCTGACTACTAGGCATTGTACACACTACTAGTTTTCATTTGAAAATGCGGACAATATTCTCTGTTTTTGCCTTTTATTCACACTACCTTGGCATTTTCAACACCCAAAAATTGAAACTTCTGAAAATGTTCTTCAGAGCCATATACTTGTACTTCTGAAAATGCTGCTTTGGTATTTCATTGTGGATAGACAAAAACACAGTTTTTGAAAACATAGCCTCTTATCATAGTCTGACTTTTTTGTGTCTATTACGTGGCTTTTCCTTGATTGGATCCTGCTCTTTACAATGTCTCATTCCCTGACCGGACACCCTTCACCGAAGAAAACCATATTTGAACATATTGGGAATAGAAGAGTTGCTTTCAATTACACTTGCTATATTACTTACCTGTATTGCGTTTTTTACAGTTGGAATGCAGCATACCTGGGCAAAAGACAAGTTACTGTAAATCCCATGGTTGGCAGCACCTTGTGAAAATCAGATTGTAAATAACTCTGTTGACAGCCTTACTTAAACTTAATCCATTCAGAAAGGAGTGACACTTTCTGCAGCAAAATTAACAGGAAGGTGCTTAACAAAGTGGACAGGTGCAGAATGCAGCTGAGCTCACAATAAATACAAGAAGAAGGCATGAAAGCACAATGCAGAAAAGTGAAGATGTAGACACACAACAGCATGTATTTATTCATTTATTTATTTTCTCCATAGAGTTAGTTTTACAAATGTTATGTGATGCAAGATCTGCTCAGATTGCTGTGGACTACTTATAATCAATCCGCTTTTTTTTTCAAAGTTTCGCTTTAACATTTTTTTTTTTTTAACGTTTTTATTTAATGCTTTGATAAGCACATTAATGTAGCACTGTGGTAGTTTGGTTTGGCTTCTTAAAGATAGTAAATGCACTATCAAGAGTCCTGTGCTCTGATAATTTTATGAGCGCATAAAGGAATCTAAATTTTATGGATCTCTGATTTTTCACCACACCATCCTTTAAGGTTTTTTCTGCAGATGCATGCATGCATGCCCTGTGTGGGTGAGAGTCTGTGACTTTGGCGACTTTAGTTATTTTATTGTGGATGGAGAGACTTTTGTAAACAATGTGAAAACTGTACTATGGATCAAAATCATTTTTGTTTAAACATGCTGTTTTAAAGTGAAAAAGTAGTAGTGTCCTTAATTACTCAACCAACATTATTAGGTGTTCTGAAATGCCAAAGGCAAAAATATTTGAAATCCAGAAAAAAAATTTCAACATTGACTTGATTTTGATGTAAAACAATTACAAAACAGACACATTATGAATTAGTTAAAAAAGAAAAAAAGAATGTAGCATATGACTGTTGCCTGCAGCAGTTACAGAGATCGTCAATACAACCAGCAGATTACCTTTTAACAAAGACCGAAATGGAGTGTTGTGTATACTGTAGTGTACACTACAGTATTTCTTAATTTTTTTTTTTTGTAATCAAGTTTTTATTGAAATTCATTAAAAGGCATCAGTCATATTGAGGAATCACAAATATACTATCTATATAAAAACAACAACCACCTTCCTTTGGTGATCCCTGCCCTGTGAAAGAAAACACGTAAAGATCTGAAGACCAAGATGCCCATGTAAACTAAGGAGACAGAGGTACAACAGACATAGGAGCCCCAAGGCAGAGCGGAGAAATGGAACGAGGAAGAAATAAAAATTAAGCTTCAGAGCACGGCATAGTCTGCCAGTCAGCCAGCCTCTCATCAAATGCACTACAGCTTACCATATCTCTAAATTGATATCTGCGGATCTGTACCACTGAAATTCCAAACAAGGCTGGACTAAGCAAAGAATTTAGAGAATTTTACAGAGAGAATCCGGAGATTTCCAGTAAGAGGTCAAGATTAATTTTATATTGAGTGTACCTAGACAAAATAACCTCTGCTGAGAAAAAACGAGCATTAGGGTAGAGTGATTCAGGAGGAAAAATGTATGACGCAAAAGGAAAATTTTAACAGAGAAACTAGAGGACAGGCACTTTTTAAAAACTGATGAGAATAGTTGTTTCAACCTAAGAAGATTACCTACCCTGTTTACCTAGACTGACCATTAGGGATCTTTAAAACTTGACTTGATGCAATAAAGTCCTACTCTCCACCGCACTCCTTAGTAATTTATTCCAAGTGTTTATAGCTCTTTCTAACATTTGTGCAGAATCTGTCCTTAAGTTTCTGTTTCCCTGTGTCCTTTTTGAAGAAATAATTTTAAAGTAACACTTTCACTGAAAGGCAAAACACTATTCACTGTACTAATTCCTTTCATGATTTAAACACTTCACTCATGCCACCTTTTAAAGTTTAAAAAAAAAACTATGCACAGTACTCCAGGTGAAGACTAATTTTGCTTATTCTGTTATTTGCACTTCTAGTTTGGTATTATCTGCAAACTTGGAACAGCCTATTGCTTACATTTTAAAAACAGTAGCAGCCCCCAACACTCATTCCTGAATGACTCCTTCATTCATCTGTTAATTTTTCTGATTTTGTTTTCAATTTCATGTTTGTAGGGAGCTGAAGATTACCCTGGTAACATTACTACAGTTCAGGAAGTAGTCCTTGATGGACTTCATGTGTGCCTTGGAAGAGCTGTAGAACAACAGTCAGACATTTTCTGCAGTATTGTTAAAGCAGTAAGGCACCTTTGCATAATGAGATCATCTCCCTTTTTAGGCAACCATGGGAGAAATGACAGACCATGTACAGACACACAATGTGCACAAAGACTAATTAAGCAGACTGGCACAGTTTGAAATGAATAAACATTTACCCTCCCACCAGTAAGGTGCACGTGTGTGTGGGCATGCACAACTGGTGAGTTTCAGGCACATTTTTCACAAAAAAAGCAAGAAGGAAACTGTCCTTCTACTTGCTAAAAGTGGCCAAATTAGGTACAGCGCCTCTATCTTTCTCTCAGTAATCGACTGTTAAAACTTGAGATCTATCTAGAAAGTTATTCGTGCACAGTTTGGTGGTGTTTCACTTGGAAATAGGTTTAGTTTGTAAAATCTTGCAAAGCAAAGATCAAATATACCATATATATCAACAAATAAGCATTGATTTAAAGAAGAAATCTCTAACATCTGATCTGAACTTTTAGCTATTTGATCAGACAGGTGCTTCACAGATTTGCAGTTTAGAACTAATAAGGTCGGTCTAACATACTGTATATTGTTAACAATTTAAATATTCTGAAAATAATACAGCTTTCATTTTCAAAGTGTTTTTTGTAAAGTGTAGATGGTTTGAAGCATAGCAGGAAATGCTGTTATCTGTTAAAGTTGCAAACACATTCACACTGGCATGAACTTGGATTAATTAATCAAACCCGTGGGGCTAACCAGATTATGATATGAAGGTCAAATTAGTCATTATCATCAAGCGCTCATCACCACTCTTCACCCTAAATGTTATCCTAGTTCACAAACACTAGCCTTTTTAAAGGTGAATAAATGTTTTTAAATGGTAATGCAGCATTTTCTTTTTTTTTTTTCTTCTCAATTTCTTATATTTTTTTAGTGTATTTTTGCAAACTTTTTTGTGTATGTGTTAGATTTCTGCCTTGTGCCTGATGCTGTCAGCTTAGGCCCTGGTGGATTAAGAAGATTCAATTATGATAGAGTGGATAATAGAAAACATTATTTGCTTAAAAAAAAAATAATAAATGTTTCTTGTCCAGTAGTCATTTTTGCTAGTCCAGGATGTGACTCTGCTTCTAGTCTCTTAGGCAGCTACAGAGTTGAGATTATAGAAATGTAAAATCAGTTTTGAATGATTTTTAATAAACTGCTCATAACAATTAAATTAACACTTTAAAAACACATCAGATCTTAATGGGGTAAAATATCCTGCTGGATATCTCTACTGATATGAACTGAATAATGTGTTAGGAACAAAAGGATGCCACATCGTTTGATGGAAATGAAAACGATCAACCTACAGAGGGCTGAATTCAAAGACGCCCCGAAAATCAAAGTGAAAAAATGATGCGGCAGGCTAGTCCATTTACCGAAATTTCATCGCAGTAACTCACAAATCGTATTCAGTAGTTTGTATGGCCCCAACATGCTTGTATGCTCGGGCCATGCTCCTAATGAGACGACGGATGGTGCCCTGGGGGATCTCCTCCCATTTCTGGACCAGGTGAGGTGCAATCTGGAGGCGTAGGATGGACTGAAACTTAATGTCCCAGAGGTGTTCTATTGGATTTAAGTCTGATAGGTTTGAGGACCAGACAATGGTATCAATTCCTTCATCCTGCAGGATCAGACAGATCGCCACATGAAGCCGAGCATTGTTGTGCACCAGGAGGAACCCAGGACCCACTACACAAGCATAGGGTTTGACAATAGGTCCAAAGATTTATTCCCAATACCTAATGGCAGTCAAGGTGTCGTTGTCTAGCCTGTAGAAGTCTGTGTGTCCCTCTTTGGATATGCCTCCCCAGACCATCACTGACCCATCATCAAACCAGTCATGCTGAACAATGTTACAGGCAGCATAACATTCTCCATGGCTTCTCCAGACCCTTTCACGTCTGTCACGTGCTCAAGGTGTACTTGCTCTACTCTGTGTGTAAAAGGCACAGGGTGCTAGTGGTGGACCTGCCAATTCTGGTATTCTTTGGCAAATTCCAGTGAAGCTCCACAGTCCCAGGCAGTGAACACAGGACCCACTAGAGGATGTCAGGCCCTCAGACCACCCTCATGAAGTCTGTTTCTGATTGTTTGGTTAGAGACATTCACACCAGTGGCCTGCTGGAGGTCATTTTGTAGGACTCTGGCAGTGCTCATCCTGTTCCTCCTTGCCCAAAGGAGCAGATACTGGTCCTGCTGATGGGGTAAGGACCTTCTATAGTTCTGTCCAGCTCTCCTAGAGCAAGTGTCTGTTTCCTGGAATCTCCTCCATGACCTTGAGACTGTGCTGGAAGATACAGCAAACCTTCTGGCAGTGGCACGTATTGATGTGCCCATCCTGGAGAAGTTGGACTACCTGTGCGACCTCTGTAAGATCCAGGTATCACCTTATGCTACCTGTCGTGACACTGACCGTAGCCAAATACAAAACTAGCGAAAAAACAGCCAGAAAAGATGAGAGAAAAATGTCAGTGGCCTCCACCTGTTAAACCATTCCTGTTTTGGGGGTCATCTCATTGTTGCCTCTCTAGTGCATCAACAACAACAATATTTATTTATATAGCACATTTTCATACAAGTGATGTAGCTCAAAGTGCTTTACAGGATGAAGAAAAAGAGGAAAAAAAAAAGACTGCAAGGGTTCCAAGGCCACGAGACCGCCCAGCCCCCTGTAGGCATTCTACCTAACATAAATTATATTTTAGGTGCATTACAGCAGAAGGCCACCTCACCACTTCTTTTAAGTTTTGCAGTTATAAACTGACGCTCATTTGAAGATCTAAGGTTATGATTTGGAGTGTAAGGTGAAAGGCATTCTGAAATATAGGATGGAGTGAGATTATTTAAGACTTTGTAAACCATAAGCAGTATTTTAAAGTCAATTCTAAATGGCACAGGTAACCAATGTAGTGACATCAAAACTGGAGAGATGTGCTCAGATTTTCTTTTCCTAGTTAAGAGTCTAGCAGCTTCATTCTGCACTAGTTGCAATTGATTGATGTCTTTTTTGGGTTGTCCTGAAAGGAGTGCGTTACAGTAGTCTTGCCGACTGAAAACAAAAGCATGAACTAATTTCTCAGCATCTTGTAAAGTTATGAGAGATCTAACTTTTGCAATATTTCTTAAGTGAAAAACTGCTGTCCTAGTAATCTGATTAATATTTGATTTAAAATTTATATCGGAGTGAATAATTACCCCTAAATTCTTTACCTCTGTCTTAACCCCAAAGCAGCTGAAACTGATTAACAATACCGTCTGCTACTTAACTGACCAGATCAATACCCCAGAAGTTTCATTGACTAAATGCTATACCCTGATTAAAAAGTGTTCCTTTAATTTTTTTGAGCAGTATATAATCTGTTTGGGCATAATGCATTTTTAATATTTATATATTTATTTGTCATTACATCATTACTTTTTAACATCATGAATGAATAAATTGTTTGAATAAACATGTCAATGTCAATAAATACTGTTGTCTGTAATGCATAGAAATTTCAGATTATTATTTTTTGCTCATGCCACCCTGGTCCTTAGAGGAAATATTGTCCCCACTCTTATTACTAAATTAGGGCACACTAATATCACTAAACAAGTACTGAATTTGGCATTGTGTGCTCATATATTAAAAGTATTCAGACTGTCATGACAATGGACATAAAGTTTTACTGACAAAGCAGTCAAAACTAAAGTTGTATAAAAGGGGATATACACTTTGCCAATAAGGTGAGAAATGTCTTGTGGTTCAGTTTCTCTACTAATTTTAAACTGTTTATTTTTAAAAGATGACACAGTGGCTCAGTACCTAACAGCTGCTCCCTCTTAGCTCTAGAATTCTGACTTCAAATCTGTCCCTGACACATTCTGCATAGAATGTGTACAGTCTCATCTGGTCCAAGGACATTTTCTCCTCCCTCATCTCATTTGACACATATATTAAATAATCGCTAACTCTGAATTGTCCCTATCCAAGAAAGTGCAAGGTTCAGTGTCTCCTTGGGTGATCTGGTGGCCCTGTCCATATTTGATTTCTGTTTTGGAACTAATATACTTGATGTAACAAGCAGGGTTACATCGAACTACTAATATTTCATATAATTTAAAATAGCTATGGTGTGCATACCAATTATTTTTCACATTAAAAATTTGTCTTTTATATTTTTCTTGTGTTTAATATGAAGTCCACTGCTAGATAAAGTTTCTCATATCTAATGTAGACTTAAAGGTCAGATTTTGTTTATATAAATGGTTTGAGCATTTTCCCAGCCTTTATTAAGACCCTGAAGCTTTAGCACAGACTGAAATGGCTCAGTGAGTGCCAAACATGCTGCACATAATGGCAGACCTTTAAGAAAGATTTTTGGATGTACTGTACATAGTGTGCAAACAGCTGGGTGGTGACATTTAATCTTCGGGTCACTGGAAGTCATGCCTCTTTTAGTGTTTGAGAGTTTCATATGGTTCCTTTTTTGATACTTTTGCAATTTATTCACAGCAGCATTTTAATTTACTTGTATGATTTCATAAAAGTTTTTTTTTAGTTTATCCACACTGCATTGATTCATGATAACACCATTAACCTCCATCTTCACTGTTGGCTAAGAACTTCAGTGTATATTTAAAGGCCTGTGCTGCATGCGGCCAGCCATTGAAATGTATTATATCTTTCAAAAGTAAACTAATTTGATAGTCTTCTTGCTGAATTAGTGTTTGTAGTTCATTTGGTGTGTTAAAACAAGACATTCCAGTTACTCACCTATAAGAAGTTTTCTTACTTTTTAATTTTTGGTTTTTAGTCATTCTAGGGAGGGTTACATCGGGTGTAAAATTTTGCCAAATCAATATGCGGACAAGATGATCCGCTGTGGCGACCCCTAACGGGAGCAGCCGAAAGTAGAAGTCGTCATTCTGGTGTGTGTTCAGACCATAAAGAAGTGTATGTGTGTGTGTATTTGTGTATTTATCTGCCTGTCTATCTGAACTTCTGTAAACAGCCAAATTTCCCCCTGGGGACAAATGTTTTTTCTGTGTATTACTGCATTATTTTTTTAAACATAATTACATATTTGTCATGAGTCACAGCGCACACTGTGTAATACTTCATACTCAAAAGATTTAGCATTTTAAGTTCATATCCATTGCCCAGTCATTGTGCATATGTAGTTTGCATGTTGTCTGCCCAGGTTTTCTGCCCACCTCCTCACAAATGTGTAGGTTAAGTTAATTGGCTACTCTCAATTTGCCCCATTGTGAGTGAGCCTGTAGTGGACTGATGCCCTCTGTGTCAGTGCTGCTAGAATATGCTGCAGGCCTCCACAACCCAAAACTGAATTATGCGCATTGAGAATGCAAAATTATATTATGTGTATATTTGTCTGATGTCTTTATCACAATACAGTACAATTGTATTTTACAACTAGAGCTCAAGTTAAGTGATTTTCCCCAGGTTACTTCATTTGTACAAGACAGGAAAAAGATAGTAGCCATGTAGATTAAAGCCTATTTCTTTAGGCCTATGTTATCTTATGTACAAGCAGTCCCCGGGTTACGTACGAGATAGCAACTGTAGGTTTGTACTTAAGTTAAATTTGTATGTAAGTCAGAACAGGTATATTATTTTAATAAATGCTATTGTTGACCGACTGTAACTAAGTGCTCTGCCAATGAATGATGGAGTTTCACCTCTTTCTGACCTTTTTATTATTTCTACTTTATTTTCAATGGTGATGGTTTTTCTCTTCTTTACTATATCACCAGCACTTGCATCAGATTTGTGTTTCAGAGACATTCTTGAAGGGTGAAGACAAAATGTTAAGATGAGCTCTTCTGCACAGCACTATACACGCTATCACAGCAGGAAGGCACCAGATGTCAACACGTCTGATGTATAGGGTGGTCCAGATCTAATCATGCAATTTTCATTACGCTATAACTTATTCAGTTTATTGCATAGAAAATCACCCAAAAAATCCCGGGCCATCGAGAAGTGTGCAAACTGACGAAATGAAGAATCATTATTGCGCCGAAATAGAATCGTCCCTGCATAAATCAGTCATCCAGACGATTTGGATCTGCACAATTAGATCTGGGCCACCCTGTACTGACAAGAAACAACTTCCTGCTATGTGCGTAACAATAAAAGCAGACTTGCTATTGAGAACGAATGGGGGCAGCGAGGGCCGGTTCATCCCTAGCCCACCTCACAGTCACCTCCACTACAGCATGCTGCCTGCAGCGTTTGCCACACCACCGCCCCCATTCAACACGTAGTCATCCGAGGCACACTACAATGCTACCCCCCGCCGCCCCGTTCAGCCACAACCGGGTCATCGCTTGCAGCATTACCAGCCACCCACCGAGAATGAACGGGCAGCCGTGTGTGGTGGTCGGGCAGTGAAACTGCTTGCCGCTGAGGGACGCTACACTTGGCGATCAGCAGAATCGCCCTCCTCCAGCCTCTGTTCAGCCACCACTTGCAGCATCCCCAGGCTGAAGATGACGAAGCGGCAGTTTCTGAGGCGCATGCGTTGAAGCTGCGGCCCGGTTTGTAGGTTGGATGTCCATAACCTGGGGACTTCCTGTATTTATCACTGAAAGCATCTACAATAGGAGACCCTGGGAGGGAAAGGAGGTGGAGAGGACAGTTTGGATGTGTTACTTAGGTTGCTGCACATCACATACTAAAAACACGTGTCATCATCAGTCATTCTTTTTCTATTTCTTTAACAATAATGACTTGGCACTCATTCAAATAACAATCGTAGTTTATTCTGTTTGATTCTGTTTTGGGTTATGTTTTATATTTTGTGTTCCCACGCACCCCTCCATGCTCCCACTTCCCTTTCTTCAGTTATTTTCTTATAATGTGTGCAAATGACATGCCACAAAAAGCACACAACACCAATTGCTGAGTGTTACTGTAATCTTAAAATGCAAGTATATAATGGCCCTTACTTTTTAAAATGTATGGCATTGTTTTGCTGAAACATGTAATTAGTTTATTTGAAAATTTTTAATCTTGTGAACGGAGTACAACAGCATTGCTTGTTTGCCTGCAAGACCAACAAGCAGCACACGGCATTGTCCATTTTCTGACAACCAAATCTTGCAAGGTCAACTCTTGCTCGGTCATGTAAAACAGCTTGTCCTTTTTCTGAAACCACTTTGTCTGGTGAAAGTTGCAGCGTAAGTAAAATACAGTACAACATCACAAAATATAATGGGAAGTGAAGAGTACCGTAGCCAAGTTTCCTTTTGAATACAGTTTTGCGTAATCTCATGTTTTGTAAAGATTCACATGCTATTTAATGATCATAACACCAACTAAACAAGTTCTTTTTTAACCATGAAATAACCCATTAAATGCAGCACACAAATTACAATTGGGAATACGCAAAAAACATTTTTTTCTTGCTAGTCATTCCCTACAATTCTGTGATCTTTTGTGATAACATCTAAAAAAAAAAAATGTAGTTGCTGCTGTTTGGAGATCCTGAGACTAGTGAGGTCTCAACATCACCCTGGCGATTGGTGTCAGAGACTGTGAATGATGCACTGGCTTGAAATAATCAGTCAGTGATCCCTGCTGAATGCGCTGGTTGATCCTTGAGGGCATAAGAATATGGGAGCATACCACAGGTGAGTTGATGTTCAGCCTTGAAGCTGAAGCTGCGATTGGCAGCCTTGATGTCTCCAGTGAATTGGTTGATTCGTTAACACCATACTCGTAGCTTACAAAGACTGCCGATAGTCATTTCATGAGGTTCTGAAGTTTATTTAATACCTTTATTTTCTCACTGAGCTGCATCACTCCTAGCATAAAGAACTTGCACTCCGCCTTCACGCCATAGCTTTTTTTGTAAGCAAACAATGAAAATGTGCAACAAATGCACAGGGGGGCTTTTTCGAGACAGACGTGGAGAGAGCAAACCAAATGAACAACTTCTTTAATAGGTTTGATCACCCTAACCCACTCTCACCTCGCAGTACTGCATCCTCCAACCATCCTTCTACTGATACCAGCATAGGTGAGACATCCCCACCCACAATTACAGCAGCCCATGTGAGCAGAGAGCTGAAAAGACTTCGTGCCAGCAAAGCAGCGGGTCCAGATGGTGTATCGCCACGACTGCTGAAGGCCTGTGCGTTGGAACTGGGGAGTCCTCTGCAGCGCATCTTCAACCTGAGCCTGGAACAGGGGAGAGTCCCAAGGCTTTGGAAAACATCTTGTATCACCCCTGTCCCAAAGGTTATCACGTCCTAGTGAGCTGAATGACTTCCGGCCTGTTGCTCTGACATCACATCTGATGAAGACCATGGAACGGCTACTGCTTCACCACCTGAGGTCACAGGTCCACCACACCCTCGACCCTCTGCAGTTTGCATACTAGGAGAAGGTGGGAGAGGAGGATGCCATCATCTATTTGCTACACCGATCCCTCCCACTTGGACAGAGGCAGTGGTGCTGTAAGAATTATGTTTTTGGACTTCTCTAGCGCCTTCAGCACCATCCAACCTCTGCTCCTTAGGGACAAGCTGACTGAGATTGGAGTAGACTCACGCCTGGTGGCATGGATCGTGGACTATCTTACAGACAGACCTCAGTATGTGCGTCTTGGGAACTGTAGGTCTGACATTGTGTTCAGCAATACAGGGCGCCGCAGGGGACTGTACTTTCTCCAGTCCTGTTCAGTCTATATACATCAGACTTCCAATATGACTCGGAGTCCTGTCACGTGCAAAAGATTCACTGAAATACACAATCCTGGCATAAAGCAGAGTGGTGAACTCTGAGGTTGCATCTGACTTCAACAACAGATACTCCATCTGGTATACAGTTTCTTCATGTGAGCACTGCACTTAAATCTCTGCCCTTTCCGGCAAAATCTGTCCCCAGTGAGAGGGTTTTCTCTAATGCAGGGGACAGTGTCACAGCACAGAGAACAAACCTCTCACTTGAGAATGCGGATATGATGTTCTAGAAGAAAATTTTTAAACATAAATGAAGCATTTTCATAAAAATGTGTGGTTAACTGCATGCATCAGCTACTGTTTATTTCTGACTTCTGAGTTTTTATTTTTTAATTTATTTTCGTTTACTTAGACAGTTCTCTAGATAATTATTATTTATGTTTACATAGTTAATTTAAATGAAGTTAAGTTAATGTACCATGTTCTTTAGTATTCTCTTTAGCGTTTCAAAGGTGATTTAATAAAACCAAGAATTTTTTTTTTTTTAAAGTGGTATCAACCGAACCGTGGATCAAAAATTGAATTCTAAACTGAACCATGGATTTGAAGAATCATTATAGCCATACGGTCATCTGTAAAATATTACTTTAATTGGTTACTTAAAACAAGACTGCTGCCTATTAAGATTATCTGTGTGTCCCTTGATGGCTGAGCAGTCCAATCCTTGAGCCACAGGTTATGTTGTGGTCAGTATAAAAGAGTTTTTTTTGAAAACCATCTTTACAAATCTAAGAATTTCTGCTCTCCTTCTGTCATCATCTAAGTATCACTTGTTGAATCATGAGTTGCCATAAAAAACAATCCATAAATCCATCTTTTTGTAAAGCGGGTCTTGAGGATGTCTTCATACTATTTTTTTCGGCGGCCATTAATTCAGGAGTAAATGAAAAATAATTACCATAAAATTTGGGTTAAAACAATGAAGTGTCAGTGTGTATTACAGAACACTTAGATATCCTTTTAATAACTATAAATGATACTATAAATGTGAGTGGTAAGTGGTTTATTTTGTAACATGTCCGTATGTAGTAATATATACTAGTGACTGGTGGACTAAGCCCAGTGAATCTTTTGAGGCCCCTTCCCAGTTGTGCTAGAAAAATATTTGAAGTTTCAAAGCTTCTGGTATCTGGTGGTTTACAGAAATCATAGCAGCTAAGAGCTTGAGACAGTGGAGGTTGCATGCATCCAACCCCTTTTTGATTTTAATTTCAATATGCTAGGTGCACTAAAACCCTAAGAATGCTCTGTGTGCTAATTTTGATTTTATGATAATCATATTGTAATTTAAATGCTACATATTAGTATGTGTGACTATTTTGTACAATAGAATCTTGAATTTTGAGGATGTCATTTGTTGCCATGACAGCAACCTGTATGAATATATTTAAAAAAAAAAACTACAGCTGATTCATTGTTGTGTGCAAATTTTTCATGTACAAAGACTTTTTGTTGTAATTAAACGCTTAATATTTTATTGTCTGTTTGGGGTATGTTAATAGTCAGAGTCAAAGTGGGTCATAAAAAGGTTTAGGGAATGTACCTATGGAGCAGGACCACATATAAGAGAGGTTAGGAAATGTGTACAGTTACCTACAGTATTAATGACACATTAAAGTTTTTCTACAGCAGAACCATATAGTATCATATTTACTTTATTGTCAGATAATAGATCAAAATGTTCCCACACTCAATCACTTTTTTTTTTTTTAAACTAATAATTCAACATCATCTCTGTGTAAAGTACAACTGGTAGTTTCACATCCAGTTTTATGGCATAAGTGACTTCAAAGCCGTCAGACCATTCCTGGTTTTTCAGTGGCATTCTGGCTTCAGATGTCATCGACCCACAAAAGTGACACAAGCTTCAGTGCCTTGGTGTCGGACATTCCATCCCTAGTATACACAAAGTGTCTACTTAAGGATAAATGGAATTAATGAGAGACAATATTCTTTATTTTGTTAATTTTTAAAGTGCCTTGATTTTTTTTTTTATATATTTAATTACAGGGGCAGCATTCAGTGCTGGAGTCACAGGTGGCATCAGTACCTCTATTGCAGTGTTCTGCCATGAGCTCCCACATGAGCTTGGTAAGTGTTATTAATTTTGCTGTTATGATTCCTTGATTTTTAATTTTTACAATATTTAAGTCAGTGGCTGAGTAGGAAGTTTTGTCATAACATATACACTTTCTTTGTGCAATGTGTTTTTGCTGTTTTAGTGTGTACTGACCAAGTAAGAATATGTTGAATTCTTTGGACTACTTACAGATTTGATTTGTCACCATCAATTATTCTGAAGTGCTGACTCAATCCTACAAGTAGGACACTAAGGATTTCACTGTACCAATTCAGAGAAAAGCCAAGCAAAATGACACCTTTTATTGGCTAACTAAAAAGATTACAATATTCAAGCTTTCAAGGCAACTCAGGCCCCTTCTTCAGGCAATTACATCTTGTAATGTATGTAAACTTAAGTTGCCTCGAAAGCTTGCATATTGTAATCTTTTTAGTTAGCCAATAAAAGGTGTCATTTTTTGCTTGTGTTTTCTCTACATTCATAATGGCTAACACAGTACAACATCCAAGTACTACTGCACCAATTTGTAACGGCCGACCCCTTTATCCAGCCGGCAGCTACACCTCCAAGACCTGTGGCCTGGATAATTTACTGAGAAATAATCTAACTATCAAGCCGTACTTCTAACCAATTAAACTTTTCCTCACAATCGACGGTGTAAATGTAAGTACACAAAAACAGGATGTAAAATTAAAATGGATTAAATGTATTAAATGAAACATGACATGCAAAAAAACAGAAAACAGATATAAATATAAATATCCCTCAACCCCAGCAACAACAAGACACCACCAAATATGAATACAACAAAAACCCTCCCTTGCCCCTGTAACATATAACACACTACACGAATAACAAAAAT
Organism: Polypterus senegalus; assembly: GCF_016835505.1. Classification (NCBI taxonomy): domain Eukaryota; kingdom Metazoa; phylum Chordata; class Cladistia; order Polypteriformes; family Polypteridae; genus Polypterus; species Polypterus senegalus. Next base: position 45,064,737 of record NC_053159.1, read on the forward strand.
GACTGATAAACTGAATGATTGTGAACTTGAGTCCGGTTATAAAACTGTCCTGAATACGGATGACTGAACTAGCAGTAAATGCATTGTTTGATTTTCCCGGCAATTGGAGCAACCTCATTGTGATTCCTCAGCGTATGGTGGATGGCGAATCGACCCCGGGGTCTCAGCAGATGGAGGTTGAAAGACAGTCCGGCAAAATGAAAAGCAAACTGGTAAAAAGGCGCGATGTGAAAAAACAGCAAGTAAGTTGAAACGTGGTTGAAACAAAATGGTCTCCTTTCTCCTTCTTCTCTCTCTCCTGATTACTTAAATAGTCTATGTGACGGCTGTGATTGATTAATTAAGAACAGGTGTTTTCCAGGTTTGCGGCTGTGGTCTCCTTCCATCATCCGTCCTCCTTTACGGGGACGGCATTAACTGATACACATACAAACAGCAAACGGGACAATGAAACGAGACGCACTCAGAACTGACATTTAACACTAACTATGTGGACCCGCTACAAATTCTAATCCTGTTGTTATCCTGTTAATACATTGTTTCTTTTCCATTATGACACTATTCAAGCTCTTAATTAATTTTAATCTTAGGGTTAAAATAGACTTCAATTTATTATATTAATTTATAATTAAACAAAAAAAAGCATTTTCATTTTAGAGATGACTGCTGGGATCATGACCATTTAATGCATTAAGCACAGCATGCGTTAAAGCTAGTATTTCATATATATAATGGATACTTAAACGGGTAAAAATGCAGGCACCTCATTAACATGCTGACCGACTCAAAAGCATTGCCATAGAAGCTGCCTTATCCTGAACCTACAATTAATTAAAGGATAATTTCTGCTAGATGTGATTTGAAGTATTCTGTTTTGTTACAAATATTTTGTATGTTTGCTGGGGCTTTGTAATATGATTACCCTAAAGTCATTTACTCACTTGGTGGAGGAGGAAATTCCCCTTCGGTCAAAAGGATTAGCTGCTGTTTATTGACTTTGAGGCCTTGGGTTGTGACCACCAGCCTTTACTTCTGGGGACGTAAAACAGAGAAAGGGATGGTCCCTGAGAGATTTCTCTTCAGTGACAATCTTGTTGTTGCAACCTGTGTATTGATTCAGCAATTTATTTCCCCAGCATTCACATTTCATTTCTGGGCTGTGGAAATCAGAACCCACCCGAGCTATGTCAAATGCAAGGCAGGATACAACAATGGATGTAACACTATTCTACCATATGCTGTGTATTGTTTGTTTTTTTTTTTTTTATAGTTTTATGGTAATATGAATCATATTTGCAATAAAATGTTTTTAGATGTATGTAAACTTGAATAATTATCAGTTTGTTCTCCACCCTAAAAGCCAGCCAGCTCTAATACAGATATTATTCCAAAACATATCTCTTTCTGTATTCATACTCTTCCATTCTTACCTGAAATAGAAATACATTTTGAATATAATTAACATGCATGTTTTTTGGAATGATCCTTTATTTTTTTACTACTGCCTAACTAATTTTAGCATATGGTGATAGCATTGGTATATTGTTAAGTTTAAAATTGTCATTAAAATTCTAATATACACTACATATCTAGCTACATTCACAAGTTGGATAAATAATACAGAATGTATCATTCTGTCAGTGTCTCAGTATTTAAAATCTGCTAAAGTATTCTTAGACAAAAATCTAGCACAACAAAGATTAAGACATTTATACATTTTCAGGTTTTCCACATAAACATGATTTTAATACACACTAATATAGTAATTAGGATAATAAATAGGAGAGGGAATAATTTGGTTAAATATTGGGCCTGATTTTGGATCTATCCTGTTGTGACGAAGCAGATTGGCTCCACACTCCCAAAACAATTTTGGAAGCCTCTTGAACCTACATCCATCGATAGTCATAAACAAGTATTGGGCCTGTGGCAAATGAGGACACACACCGACTGCAAGGAGATGGGTGTTGAAGTGCAAGTGCTTTTATTTCACAGGTGCTTTTAAAATACAGTCTAATGAAACAGTAAAATAGTGCAGAGCTTCTTCCGAGATTAAATAAATAATCCTGTGTTTAAAAACTGAACGTAAAAACAAAGTCAGGATTTCCTTTTTTTTTTATTTATTAATTTTATTACAATCAATACATAGCAATCAAGTTTTACAAAAAAAAAGAATTATGCTAAGAACAGATCGATCCCCACCCTTGAGAGAGAGAGCAAGCCAAACGGTGTAAAATTTAAGGCTTTTAAAAATACCTAAATCAACAAATTCTCTGTGCTTTATAAAATCATTTCAAAATATTACTGATTAGATCCTGCCATGTTTTGAAAAAAGTCTGCACAGATCCTCTAACTGAGTATTTGATTTTTTCCAATTTTAAATAATATAACACATCAGTTTCCCACTGACTTAAAAGAGGAGAGTTTGGGTTCTTCCAGTTTATCAGAATAAGTCTGCGTGCAACAGTGTAGTGAATGCAATCACAGTTTGTTTGTCTTTCTCCACTTTAAGACCCTCTGGAAGAACCCCAAACACAGCTGTTAATGGGTTAGGAGGGATTGTGAGTCCAAGACTGTCTGAGAGGTAATTAAAAATTTTTGTCCAGAATAATGTTAATTTGGAGCAGGCCCAGAACATGTGACCTAGTGAGGCTGGGGCTTGGTTGCAACGTTCGCAGGTTGGATCATGCCCTGGAAACATTTTGGAGAGTTTTAGTCGAGACAGATGTGCTCGATATATAATTTTGAGTTGTATAATTGTATGCTTTGCGCATATGGAGCTTGAGTGAATTCTCTGCATTGCTACTTTCCACTCCTTTTCTGATATATTAATTGAGAGGTCATTTTCCCAGTGTCCTCTTGGATCTTTGAAAGGAAGGGATTGTAAAAGGATTTTATATATTGTAGAGATGGAGTCTAACTCCTTGAAATTGAGCAATAATTTTTCCAGCGTGGATGAGGGTGCAAGATGAGGAAAATCTGGAAGGTTCTGTTTAACAAAGTTCCTGATTTGAAGATAGTGAAAGAAATTTGTAGCTGGAATGTTAAATTTGGAACGTAATTGTTCATAGGATGCAAAGACGTTGTCTATATAAAGGTCTCTAAGCAAGTTAATTCCAAATTTTTCCAGATATTAAAACTGCATATGTTTGTGAGGGTTGAAAGAGGTGGTTCTTTTGCAGGGTGCCACAGAAAGAAGCTTCTCCGTCTTAAAATGCTTTCTACATTGGTTCCAGATTCTAAGTGAGTGGAGCACAATTGGGTTATTAGTGTATTGCCGATAACGTGTGTTTATTGGAGCACAAAGCAAGGAATACAAAGAAGTACTGCAGGATTTTACTTCTATTGCGGTCCATGCCTGTGTATGTTCTTCTATTTGTGTCCAGGTTCTTATCGACTGTATATTTGCCCAGTAATAAAACTGGAAGTTAGGTAGAGCCATGCCGCCTTTTGTCTTTGTAGGGTCGCTCTTTTGATGCGTGGATGTTTAGAATTCCAAATAAATGAGGTTATTGTTGAATCTAATTGCTTAAAGAACGATTTATTAATGTATATTGGTATGTTTTGAAATAAAAAAAGGAGCTTAGGAAGAATATTCATCTTAACAGTGTTAATTCTTCCAGCTAGTGTGAGATGAAGGGTTGACCATCTATGCAAGTCTTGTTTAATTTTTTCCATACAGACACGAAATTTTTTGATAAAGAGCTTTATGTTTACTTGTGATGTTTACCCGAGGTATTTAAACTGTTCTGCAATGATAAAAGGAAGGGTGTCTAATCTAATATTATATGCTTGCGAATTCACCGGAAAGAGTACACTTTTATTCAGATTAATTCTGAGACCAGAGAGCTTTTGAAATTCTGTGAGTGCTGCTAAGACTGCAGGCACAGAATTTTCTGGGTCCGATATATACAGTACCATGTCATCTGCATATAATGAGATTTTCTGTTCCAGTCCTTCTCTGCTAATCCCCTTTATCTGATCAGTATTTCGACAATGTATTGCCAGTGGTTCAATGGCAATTGCAAACAGCAGTGGTGACAAAGGGCATCCTTGTCTTGTGCCACGCTCTAGTTTAAAGTAGTCTGAGCAAATGTTATTGATGCAAACTGAAGCTTCTGGGTTAGTATACAGTAATTTAATCCATGCACAAATGTTCGGGCCAAACCCAAACTTCTCCAAAATAGTAAAAGGTATTTCCATTCAATCATGTCGAATGCTTTTTCTGCATCCAATGATAATAATATTTCTGGGGTGTTTGATTTAGTTGGTGAGTATATTACATTAAACAGGCGTCGAAGATTTGAAGATAAGTGTCGGCCCCTAATAAATCCAGTTTGGTCTTGTGATATTATTGAGGGAGCACTTTCTCCATCCTTCTAGCTATGATTTTAGAGAGTATTTTAACGTCGTTATTCAGAAGTGAAATTGGTCTGTATGATGCACATTGTAATAAGTCCTTATTTTGTTTTGGAAAGACAGTGATTAGTGCTTGGCGAAAGGTTTGTGGAAGAGATTGGTTATCTCTGGCTTCTGTAAATGTTGCTAATAGGAGGGAGCTAGCTGAGCGGAGAATTTCTTGTAAAACTCTGCAGGGTAGCCATCAGGGCCTGCTGCTTTTCCACCTTGGAGTGACTTTATAGCATCCAGTAATTCTGATAATGACAGAGGTTTATCGAGCTCCTCCACACTAATAGCGTCAATTTGTGGTATCTGTAATTTATCCAGAAATGCATTAGATTGTATATTGTCTTCTTTAAACTCAGTAGTATATAGGGATTTATAGTAGTCTCTAAAAGTGCACATTATATTTTTGTGTTCGATGATTTTATCTCCATTCGTGTTAGTAATTACGAGATTGCGCTATGCACTTCTTGCTTGTGAATTTGTTGCGCTAAAAGCTTATTAGCTTTCTCTCCATGTTCATAATAATGATGTCTGGATTTGTAAATTAGTTGTTCGGTTTCTTTAGTTGTCAAGAGGTTTAATTCTGAATGTAGAGCCTGCCTCCTCTTATGTAGAGTCTCGCTTGGTAGTCTGGCATGTTCTTCATCTATTTTAGTAATTTCGCTTTTATCTCTGCTACTTTCTTCGCTCGGATTTATTTCTGTGGGAAAGATATGAGATAATCTGTCCTCTTAAGAAGGCCTTAAGAGTTTCCCAGAGTATTCCTGCAGAGATCTCAGGGGATGTATTTGTCTCTAGAAAGAATTCAATTTGTTTGGATATAAATTCAGTACAATTCTCGTCAGCTAATAGAAGCGGATTGAGACGCCATCTGGGGTGAGTGTATGGGGCTTAGTAATTTCAGCTCCAAGATCATCGGAGCATGGTCTGAAATAACAATAGCATCGTATTTACAAGATTTAATCTTAGGCAAGAAGTTATTATCTATAAAGAAGTAATCAATCCTTGAGTAGCAATGATGTACTGGTGAGTAGAAAGAATATGTTCTTGAATTTGGGTTTAAAAACCTCCAGGGATCTGATAAGTTGTGATCAGTTATAAACTTTGTAATTATCTTTGCGGTGTTAGTTGCCGTTCCCCCTGTGGAGGAAGTCTTATCTAAAAGTGGATTTAGAACACAATTAAAGTCCCCAGCCATTATAAGTTTATGAGTGTTCAGATTGGGAATGGATGCAAATAAATTTTGTATAAATTCCTTATCATCAACATTAGGTGCATAAACATTTATCAAAATCATTTTACAGTTAGATAAGTCTCCCATGACCATCACATATCTCCCTTCAGGATCCAATACTACATCTGATGCTACAAATGGTACTGTTCTATGTATGAGAATTCCCACCCCTCTAGTTTTCTTTGTAAAACTAGAATGGAACATTTGGCCAGTCCAGTCTTTTGCAGCCGGAACTGATCCTTACTTAGTAAGTGGGTTTCCTGTAAAAATACTATTTTAGCATTTAGACCTGTTAGGTGAGAAAGTACTTTCTTTCTCTTTAATTCGTGATTCAGGCCTTTAACATTCCAGCTTACGGTTAACTGTCCCATCATGGAGACACTGATTCTGAGTTTTTGGTGTCATATTATAGTCTTAACTGGAAGTGAAATAGTTTAGGTCTTAATTTCCTATTCCCCCAAGAGTTGTTGCCATGCAGCTTATTATTACGTTGATAGTTATAATTATAAAGATTGAGATGATAGATTAGATATAGATCAAGCCTGCTCTCTTTCTCTTCCCCTTAACCCCCACCCTCCCTTTTGCCTCCCCAGGTGAGGCTAAAACCCACTTCATGCAGTCCCAGTCCTCTGACATACCCAGAGACAGAGCACGCCCAAAGCACATCAAGCCCCCATGCAGTGGCGCTTTAAGGTTAAAAGATAGAGATATCTGTTACCAATATAGTCTTTAAAAGAGGAAAAAGAAAAAAAAAGAAAAGAATTTTGCACTTAATATAAATATATATATATACATATACACATATACATATATATATATATACATACATACATACATATAATCTTCATCAATTTTAGTGCATTAAGATGATATCCCCAGATAATAAACCCAGGTGATGGTGTTAAAGATGTGTCCAAAACAAGCATAACAAGTCTTAATGCAGTAATAGCAATAACAGCAAACCAAGGGTATGATATTGAACAGTCTCATTTAGGGTACACATGAAATAATTAGAAAAGAAAAAAAAAAAAAAGAGGAGGAAAACGTAATTAAGCACAATAAAACACAAACATTTAGCCCTAGTAATACTAAGTAATGATAAGTAATAAGTAAGTAATAATAATATAAGAATATGAGAATATATGCTGATAAAAACCCGTATTTTAAAACAAATAGATCAGACAGTAGATTATTAATCCTAGCTTTATCATTTACCGCCATGACTCACAATTATGTATCAGAATAGTCCGGGATCAGCTTTCTTAACTCATTTTCTGCCTCCTCCTTGCTAGCGAAAACATAGAAATGCCCTGCCATTCCACTTTCAGTTTTGCCGGATACAGGAGGCCGATTTGACATTGGCTTGCCGTAGCGCTGTTTAATATTATAGAAGGCGGCGTTTGATAGCTGTTGCTGGAGAGAAGTCAGGGAAGACGCAATTGGCAATCTTCATATATAATATCTTCCTTTTTTTCCTGAGGAGTTCCATCACCTCTAACTTAAATGATAATCGTTCAAAACGGACTATAAAAGATCTTGGTCGGGTCTGACGGTGTTTGATCCAGACGCTGTAAGCCGCTGCTATCTCAGATTCTGCTTTAAAGTCGCCCGATTATTTTAGAAAAAGTTCAGTTGCGAATTTCACGGGTTTAAACTTTCGATTCTCCGCAAGCCTTCAATTCTGACATTATACCTTCTATTCCCATCTTCTAAAGCAGCCAGTCTGTCTCCAAGTTTTTCTCCGAGTTTTTACATTCAACTGACATTTACTGCTCTTTCCTCGGCACTGGCAGCTAGATGTTCGGCTATTTCGATCCGATTCGTGAATGTCTCACTAAGATGCTCCAATCGATCAGCAAGCGTGCTCAGTTTAGCGAGTTTTTCTCAATGCGCTCTTCAATTTTACCCAGCACCTGTCGAAGTTCAAGCTGTACCTCTTGACGAAGCCTTTCATTTGCCTGTTGGATTTCCTGTCGCAGACATTCATTGGCCTGTTTCATCTCCTGTTTCAGTCTCTCATGTGCCTTTGCCGTTGCTTTCTCATTAGCCTTCTCGCTTTTCTTTATATCTTGCCTGAGGTCAGCGAGCAACACTTTCAGTTCAGATAGCTCAAATGTGCCTTCTTGTACCGTAGATGAAGCAGCAGACTCTGCTGAAGCGGTGTCCCCGCTGCTCCAGTCCCGCGTGATTGCGTAACTGAAGCCGCGGACCTCCCGGCCTTTTCCAGTTTCAGGTAATCCTCTCCAATCGGCGAGCTATCCACATCTGCACTCACGATCGCACCTTCGCTCCCCTTTTCGCTCTCAGCAGGCGACGATGTAGCGGACCGTGGTCCCGAGGAGTCTGTACTTTCGCCCATCTGATCCAGGTCTGTCTCTGAGAGGCCGTATCTCGAACTAGGGCTTGCTGATCGCAGCTTGGATGTAGCTTTAGTCTTCGATTCTTTCGGACCCCCCTTCTTGTTGGCCATGTTTATATGTGTTTACATATACTGTAGCGGTCCCTCTCGGGTTGAATAAATACAGGATATCTCAGAATAATAAGCAAATAATATGAAAAATAGCACCAATGCTAGCGGAGCTCCACTTCAGACGTCCATCTCTCGCATCGGACGAGACCAATCAGGATTTCCTTTTTAAAATCCCCAGATGCAAGGCATCCATGCCGCACCTCTCTCTTTTCCTTTTTGCAGCAACCATCCTCCTGACTGTTACTGTCTTGCTTTTCTTGCCTGTTTTACCTCCATTCTGTTTTCTTTTCCTTTCTCCTTCAGCCCAACACATCTTCCCACATTGTCCCACTGACTCAGTCTTCTTAGGTCATGCAGTTGGCAGAGACATCAACAACCGCGGTCCCTTTCCACCTGTGGCTTTTGACACAACTGCCTCCATTGGTGCATCTGCTGTGCCATGACAAGCCAGCTCTCCTCTCTTCCTCACCCCAAAAACTTACTGCCTACTGGATACCTAAGGAGATCTGTCAAACATTCTCTGCTACCCCTTTGCTGTTCCGTGGGGAACCAATCCACCCTAAGAATGTGGATTACTCCTTCCTCCTTGGGACCCCTGACTGCTTGCCTCCAGTCCTCTGTATGGGCTGACAGAGTATTGCCTTCACCTGCTGTTCGGGCTGTTTCTTATTCATCCTCTCTTTTGTTGTACCCCCTCACTCTCATCCGACTCCCCCTTTTATGCCTCCATGGGTGCAGCGACTCTAATACAAACTGAATGAAGTCAATGAAGTAATCAAGACAGACCACACCCTCACATGCGTGTGTGCCTCATTTCAATCACTCCACCAACTCCATACAGCCACTCAAGCCCACACACCTACGGAGATCAAGCCAGCCATTTATTTATCTGTTAACAAACTGACCAACTGCTGATTATCCATAGACTCGCTATTCCATACACCTCCCCACTTAAGCCACCAGCTGCACAGGAAGGCTCCGCTACTCAACCAACCCAGTGCAACTGTTACCACAGGTCCACAGTGTGGCTCTGTCACTATACTATAAAGCGTTGATAAAAGCATTAAAGACCCCATGCAAATACCAAAATCCCAAGCCTCCCTTCTAAAATCAGGACATAAAAAAATGAGAACTTAAACATTTAAAACAATAAATTCATAAATAATGAGTCCATTAAGAAGCTCAAACTCCATACAGACATGCAAGCCTGCAAACCCACGGAGATCGACCTGGCCATTTATTTATCTATTTGTTTATTAATAAACTGACCACCTGCTGCTTAACCATGGACCCACTATTCCACAACTGCCCAATAAAACTCATACTTTTTGGCTTTACCCTGAAAATAGAATCGTCCACACAGAAGTTTTAGAAATACATCATGTTACAATCAAAAGAAATGTCACAAAACACGTATTGGAAAAAGCTGTTGAGTTAACTCTGTAAAGGGTTATAATATTAAAGCTCTGGGGCTCCATCAAACTATGGTTGGAGCCATATGGTACAAATGGGGAAGTCTTGAGGCACTAATCTTTTTTCCCCAGAAGCGATTGTCCTGTTGTAATCTGTCTTCGAGCAAAATGGAGAATTTTCTGTAAAGTCACAGAATCCTAGAACAAAATGTATAGTTCAGAAGACATCTTGTACCTCAGCTAATGTGAGTGCTTATGATTACATAATTTAGAAAGACACTGGGAAAATACAGTATTACATTGATGAAATAAATGAAAATCACCACTCATTAATAAGAAATGAGTACTTCCCTCAAATCATATGTATCTCAGAAAAGAGGACTGACGCAGAGCTCTCCCTTAAGACTTCGAGATACTAATGAGTAACTATAGTAGACTAATGAGTAACTATAGGAGGAATGTATTTGCAGTTGTTGCTTCTGAGGCTAGCATAACCAGTTATCGTGTCTAAGGTGTGTAAGAGTGATTGTGTTGTTACTGTAAGACCAATTGCTTCCTGAGGAGACCTCAAAAGAATTACTCTATGGACAGTAGAATAAAATGTGTACAAGATAGATGGAGAAGTATGATTCAGTTCAGTACCCCAGCACAAAAATGTAGTGCAGGTATACACTGCCACAGTGTATAGTAGTTCAGTCTTGTACAGAGTTTCATGGGGGATGAAATTTGTATAGGCAATCTGTTTTGGCAGGGAAACCTGGGGACACTTGAGTGAGCCATTACAAATAACCTTTGTGCTTTTACTAGGTTTTTAGATTTCCTGGAAGTGCTTCATGAATATATGGGCTTCACACCAGGAATGCTTCTGGGTCTATTTTCACAGGATCCACTGTTGGACTAACACGTTAAAAGTAACATGTTTTATAGTCAGGTCACATTTTAAAGAAATGAGTAATGTAATGCAATACTTATTTTCTTGAAGTACAAGTATTTGTGTAACTTTAGAAAAAGATGTACTGTATGTTACTGCATTACTACAGAAAATGTTTGCTGCTAATCGAAAAAAAATACTGCATTAATTAGTATTGACTTTTTTTCACAAATAAATTGCCTGCTTCTGTTGAAATAAAGCCATGATGCATCCGAGCTGGTCATGATGGCTGCACGGCAAAAGTGATGTGGGGCTGTATACTGAATTTTTTTTTTTTATATCTACTGTATCCTAAGTGATGAATTTCAAGGAGTGGCTGGTTATGTCGGTGCCAGATTAATAAACAAAGGGATGATAATGACCCAACAGGAAGTGCATCTTTTTGTCATGTAGGTCACCTACTCCTATACTCATCCTTGCTTTGCTGCTTTTGGTGAATGGATCTGAAATTCCACCTTCTCCTTTTTTTACACTCTTAAAGCCAGTAATAACTGACACAACTCTTCTTCCATCAGCAGACGGTCAGTTCCACTGCTGTAATATTAGGTATGTGACCTTGATCAAACACTGTCAATGTGCCATTGGAACATTTTGCCTCAAGTATAAGTGCATTTCGGTTGCAGACAACGATAAGTATAAACAAGGCTTTAGTGTCACAGGGTGCCAGTGATCATTGCAGCAGCAGTGAGTGTGAGGGTTTAGCAGCCAGGAAATGCTGAGTTTGTGCCATTATGGCCATCAGGAGGCCAGTAATTGGAGAAAAGGTTGGAGGTAAGAGAGATGTAAGTACATGGGGGCAGAGGAAAAAAGGCTTCATCTGTTAGGCCAGTTTAGGCTACCTAATATGAAGTAAGGCTTGAATCTTTGCTTCATCAGATCAGAGAAATTTGTTTCACTTCAATTGTTTAGGGTCAGTTCTAAGCATCATGTACGGAGGAAACCAGGCACTGTTTGTTACCTACACAATACCATTCTAACTGTGAAGCATGGCTGGTGTTAGCAGCATCATGCTGTGGGTTTGTTTTTCAGCTGCAGGGACTGGCACAGTAAATAGGGCAGAGGAAAAAATGAATGGTGTGAAGTACAGAGACCCAGTTGAAGTGAGTTTACATACACATACACCCCTCAACAGATTTTATACTAATGAAATATAAATTTGGCATATCGTTTAAGACATCTCCATTGTACAGGACAAAAGTCATTTTTTCCAACAACTGACCAAGCATTTCACCTTCTATTAACAAATTCACAATTCCAGTAGGTCAAAAGTTTCAAGGCACGTTGCTCGCCTCCAGTCCGCTTTATACTTTCCGTCTTTGAAGGCTACTTGGATTGTGCCAGGTTAGTATATAATGATCAATGTTGCTCAGTATGTTATTTGCTTTGTTTTCATTGAAATGCTTCATGTTAACTCCTTTTTTGGTAAAAATATTGTTTTTACAGTCAGGAATTGAATTTAACACTTCTCCTCAGTATCCTTGTTTGTGTCGGCCTCTCTTTCCTGATGCTTCCGGTCTTAATCAGGTTTGACTGAGCAACCAACGCCAACCTGACCAATCAGATTGTTCAAAGATACTGGCCATACACACACTGACAACAGCATTTTATTATACAGTATAGTAGGTAGTTTATGAAAATAAACCATAGCGAGGACAGTTATTTAGATCACAGGGGCAAATTAAATGTTCAGTTTGATTTAATCATTAGCCATTCTTAAAGTTACAAATGTAGAGCTCTGAGAGTTTAAGAATACTTAAAGGATTTAAGGATTTTACTTTAAGGATGTGAACTTCACCAACAGTCATCTAATAAGGTATTTATTGTTCGTTTCCATAGGTGACTTTGCAGTCCTTCTGAAGGCTGGGATGTCAGTAAAGCAGGCCATTGTTTATAATCTTCTCTCGGCTTTAATGGCTTATGTGGGAATGGTAATTGGAACTGCAGTGGGACAGTACACCCATGATGTAACCCTCTGGATCTTTGCTATTACTGCTGGGATGTTTCTCTATGTAGCTTTGGTGGATATGGTGAGTATGTGCATGTTAATAAAATAAAATAGAGGTTTCTTAGAAGCAATTTAGAATTTACAGGAGTGATTAATGACAAGAAGCCACTCTGTTTGCCTCAGAAAGCCCATTGGGTAACATAGTTTACATTTAAAATACAAGTATTGCTTTTGTCCTGGATATGATTGGAGGCAGCAGTGGTGAAAAAGGTCATTTGGCCTGGGCTCTTTAATGCATATTGCAGTTCTAATCCAATCTGTCTATGTCCTACCTAGCCCATCCATTCTCTCTATATAAAGCAGGACAGAAGCACCAGTATACATGTAGTGCCAACGGAATAGAAAGCAGGAACATATCCTCTCCTGCTGCCATAAGGCATTAAGAGTGGACAATATCAGTGGCACCATGACTAAGTACTGAAGGTGTTAGAGTTAGGGTTCTATCTGCAGTGCTATCATTAGCATCAGGCACTTTGAACCACCAAAGAATATGAACATATTGGGAAGTAAGAGCCCACTCCTGTCCTAGACACAAGGGGTTACCCTTTGAGATTCCCAGAGTACACTTACATGATCACCTTGAGATCTAACATCAGTCTGGTGTCTGACAAAGCTGGTGGTCATATTGGAACTCCCACTTCCCTCCCAAGAAAAAATTAAGGAGGCTAACTAGATCAAAAGAATTAATCACGAGGACCTTGTGGAGCAACTTCACACCTATAAGTGGAAAATTTGCAACTTATCAGTAGAGGTGTGCTGCAGGTGGGCAAGTCCCATCAGTAAAGTCTACAGTTTACTGAGAGTGGCAGATTCATCAGAAGTGAGGTAGAGGTGGCAGAAAGTACCTTTAGATGGCTGTGGGTTGTAGGTCAGAAGGAGTGAGCTGTGGAGTGTGAGCATTACAGGGACACTGGACAGGGTTGCAAGGGATCCATAAGTTAAAAGTCCTGAAATACCTAATGATCCCAACGTATATCACTGATGATCTTTCCCAGTGCATCAGAAGATGGATTAAATAATTAATAATTAATTAACAAATTAAGAGGGGTGAAATATTTAAATTTAATATAAGTTAAATAATTTGAATTTGGAATAATATGTAAATAGTATTTAATGTTTAAGTTAAATGCAAAAGATGGTGAAATGTTTCCAAGCTGTAGGAAAGTCAAACAGCCTATAACCTTTTTAATGCAGTTTAATTTTTTTTTTACCCCACTCAGAATTTCTCTGCATTCTTTGTGCACATGCAATTGTGTTGGTACAGATGAAAATGGTTAAAAGGGAATAAGACCAATTTAATAAGCAGGCACTGGATTTCATTAGTTGTAGAGTTGCAAAGTGATAGTCCCAATATATATTGTTTGAAGTAAAAACATTAAAAGCTATAGGGGTCCTGGCACATTGCACAGAGCCAAACTATAACATTTTATTGTGCCCTGACATTTATTCTTTCATCATAAATGTTTCTAAATATACTGATGTAATTATTTTATATACTGTATGTGGTACCTCCAGTGGATACAGGTGCATGTACTATGAAAATAAATTTAATGTGGAGCACATCTGGGAAGTTCAAAAAATATGTTGATTAAATGCAGTCCAAGAAAATTTGCCGACTTAGAGTAAACATTGACTGCTGTTTCTTCTTATCTGTTAGTAATAGCCAAAACACCATTTGGATTTGTGTGATAAATTAATTCTATACAGTTTGTTTTAGCATAGACCTTGTGAGAATTCAATAATAATCTGCTGTATAAACAACACAATCCTGATTTTTATTTTTTTTTCTGAATGGCTTTAGTGTAGCTGATCAAAGAACATGTCGTGTCGATTGAGTCTAGCTTGTTATAAACCTGTCAGGAACTCTACAACTGGCCTTTTCAAGGCTTAATGCTATTGTCTGTGATTCATTTGAGAAATACTATATATTGTAAGCTTGTTTACACTGTTAACTTCATATGTGTCAATATGCACAAAATATAATCTTTAAGGACTCTAGTCCAAATATTTATCTTGCTTCTTCTCTTGAAATCTGCCAACTATTTAGTATCTTCAAATACAAACCGATGGCCACAATTAACATCCAGCAGATTTATGTACAGCAGCATTAAATTAACCTTATTTACAGTCACTCCATGCTTCTTGAATTCTGATGATGATCACTCCGTGGTATCATACTGTATTTAGTTTTGAAGCACTTATCCTGTTCAACCAGTTGGTAATGTCACATGCCTTCTGCTGAATCTGAGGTGATGGTTGTTTCTGATGTTAAGCCTACTTACCTTTTGGCCCAAATGTGTTCTTTGAGTAAAAGATTTGTATGCAATATGACACCTAGCAGTGCCAGCAGCCATGTGCATTCACCATAGTTTAATGATTTTTAAATTAAGTTCCTATATTATAATTTTCTGAGTGCAAGTGTAGCTTAGACTTGAAGTTTTATAGTTCTAAAATTTAATTTCATTTTTTGTAAACTAGAATAATATTAATAATATTGGTAACAGAATATTTTCCAGAGATATCACCAGCTCACTGAAGGATTCATAATGTGATTGTAACAACAAGTCACTAGGAGACACTAAACATTAAGTCCTATGTGTTAGGCTTGTTCATCTGAAATTATTTATTTTTCTTTAAAATTTCAAAAATGTTGCTAATATTTCTCACTACTATATGTTCCCCAGGGTGTTTAATTCACAAAAAGCCTCTTACACTTGAATAGTTTTCCTTGATAGGTTTGTCTCTGAGCAACTCCGGAGCCTTGCAAAGGATTAGAGTATGCAGTTGTTTGAAGTTTGGTGCCAAAATGCAGCAGGCTGCAACATCGAAAGAAAAAGCAATACTGTGTAAGACTTTCTGTGCCATGGCCGGCTAGAGGCTCACCAGGCATCAGCTGCTGAATGTGTCGTGCTGATAAGCTGTTTTATTTTAAAGGATGCCATAAAGGCTTCCATGAATAATGTTACAGAGGCTTGTAAGTAGAAATTAATTTTTTAGAGTATGTAGTGCTAAAGGGGCATACATATTTTTGTATTTAATATATATACAGTGCATCCGGAAAGCAATCACAGCGCATCACTCAGAATTCTACACACAACACCCCATTATGACAACGTGAAAAAAGATTACTTGAGGCTTTTGCAAATTTATTAAAAATAAAAAAATTGAGAAAGTGCATGTATGTAAGTATTCACAGCCTTTGCCATGAAGCTCAAAATTGAGCTCCGGTGCATCCTGTTCCCCCTGATCATCTTTGAGATGTTTCTGCAGCTCAATTGGAGTCCACCTGTGGTAAATTCAGTTGATTGGAGATCAGCGAATGGTGGAGAAGGGCCTTAGTCAGGGAGGTGACCAAGAACCCAATGGTCACTCTGTTAGAGCTCCAGAGGTCCTCTGTGGAGAGAGGAGAACCTTCCAGAAGAACAACCATCTCTGCAGCAATCCACCAATCAGGCCTGTATGGTAGAGTGGCCAGACGGAAGCCACTCCTTAGTAAAAGGCACATGGCAGCAGTGGCGTAGCTCGAGTTCGTTCGGGGCGGGACGGGGCTTCAATTTGCCGCCCTCCAACATATCTGAATATGTTAAACTATTTAAATAGAAAATTAAAATGACGTATAGAGAAAAATTAAGATACTTTTTGCATAGATTTATTCATATATAAAGAAACAGCAATAATTTTTTATATACATTTATAAGCATCAACTAGACAAGAATATAGTATAGATGCACTGATAAGCCGTGTTCTGATTATTAGTTTAATATAATTACGCTACGAAAACCACAAACAAAGTAGGGTACAAGTGATAGGTGGGGATGTTTTCTACGCAGAGCAAGAACGCATTCGGATTAATAACGAAATTATAAATTGTAAATTAGTTGTTTATCTTCATAGAAATTATTATCGGTGTAACGTTTATGTTTATTTTTGTCATTGCCTCATACATTTCAACTGCTGTGTCTAATGCAGAAGGACAGTCTGAACATTATTTTTCAAGCATTTGTGGTTAAAAATCAGAGAATTTGACTTTATTCGTACATGAGTGATATTTTTTTCGAATCCTGCTGCTTACACATGAATTGTACTGAGCCTTTTGGCCAATAATGCCGCCCCCAAAAATGTGCCGCCCGGGGAGGACCGCCCTCTCTGCCCCCCCAGCTACGTCACTGCATGGCAGCCCGCCTGGAGTTTGCCAAAAGGCACCTGAAGGACTCTCAGACCATGAGAAACAAAATTCTCTGGTCTGATGAGACAAAGATTGAACTCTTTGGTGTGAATGCCAGGCATCGCATTTGGAGGAAACCAGGCACCGCTCATCACCAGGCCAATACCATCCCTACAGTGAAGCATGGTGGTGGCAGCATCATTCTGTGGGGATGTTTTTCAGCGGCAGGAACTGGGAGACTAGTCAGGATAAAGGGAAAGATGACTGCAGCAATGTACAGAGACATCCTGGATGAAAACCTGCTCCAGAGCGCTCTTGACCTCAGACTGGGGCAACGGTTCATGTTTCAGCAGGACAACGACCCTAAGCACACAGCCAAGATATCAAAGGAGTGGCTTCAGGACAACTCTGTGAATGTCCTTGAGTGACCCAGACTTGAATCCGATTGAACGTCTCTGGAATCTTAAAATGGCTCTGCACCGACGCTTCCCATCCAACCTGATGGCGCTTGGAATAAGGCTGTAACATAACAAAATGTGGAAAAAGTGATGTGCTGTGAGTACTTTCTGAATGCACTATATATATATATATATATATATATATATATATATATATATATATATATACACTGCTCACAAAAATTAAAGGAACACTTTTTTTTATTGGGCCTGGCATGAAATCAGTTAAACCTGTCTGATAATTTTCTAGTTGGTTAAGCAGCTGAGGTCATTGTTAATCACTTTCAGCTGTATTGGTGTTCATGGACTTAACGACCGGTGCACTAAAGTGGCAACAATTAGAAAACCCTCAAAACAGGACTGGATTTACATGTGGAGGTCATTTCAAGTTTCTCCCTCTTGATCTTTTTTGGCTGGTTTTCCACTCGTGCTAGTTTTGGCTTGAGTAATTATCTCTACTGGCAGTATGAGGCGATTCCTTAACCCTACAGAAGTTGCACAGGTTGTACAACTTCTCCAGGATGGCACATCCACACGTGCTGCAGCAAAAAGGTTTAATGTGTCTCCCAGCACAATCTCCAGAACATGGAGGAGATTTCACGAGACTGGCTGTTATTCTCGGAGAGCTGGACAGGGCCGTAGAACGTCCTTAACCCATCAGCAGGACCAATACCTGCTCCTTTGTGGAAGGCGGAACAGGCTGAGCACTGCTCGTGCCCTACAGAATGACCTCC
Organism: Polypterus senegalus; assembly: GCF_016835505.1. Classification (NCBI taxonomy): domain Eukaryota; kingdom Metazoa; phylum Chordata; class Cladistia; order Polypteriformes; family Polypteridae; genus Polypterus; species Polypterus senegalus. The sequence goes on from NC_053159.1 coordinate 45,082,553, forward strand.
AGAGGGCCACTGGTGTGAATTGCTCTACCCAAACAATCGGGAACAGACTTCATGAAGATGGCCTGAGGGCCAGACGTCCTGTAGTGGGCCCTGTGGAGCTCGACTGGCATTTGCTCAAGAACACCAGAATTGCCAAGTCCGCCACTGGCGCCCTGTACTTTTTACAGACGAGCAGGTTCACCCTGAGCAGCTGTGATAGACGGAAAGAGTCTGGAGAAGACAAGGAGAACGATATGCTGCCTGCAACGTCGTTCAACATGACAGGTTTGGTGGTGGGTCAGTGATGGTCCGGGGAGGCATATCCATGGATTGACGCACAGACATCTACTGCGTAGGAAATGGTGCTCTGACTGCCATAAGGTATCGAGATGAAATCCTTGAACCCATTGTCAGACACTACGCTGGTGCAGTAGGTCCTGATTTCCTCCTAATGCACGACAATGCCCGGCCTCATGTGGCAAGAGTATGCAGGCAGTACCTGCAGGATGAAGGAATTGAAACAACTGAATGGCCTTCACGATCCCCTGACTTAAACCAAATAGAACATCTGTGGGACATTATGTTTTGGTCCATTAGGCGCCGGCAGGTTGCTCCTCAGTGTACAACAGCTCAGGGATGCTCTCATACAGATCTGGGAGGAAATGCCACAAGACACCATCCGTCGTCTCATTAGGAGCATGCCCCGACGTTGTCAAGCATGTATACAAGCTCGTGGGGGCCACACAAGATACTGAAAAGCATTTTGAGTAGCAGAAATTAAGTTTTTGAAAAAATGGACTAGCCTGCCACATCTTCATTTCACTCTGATTTTAGGGTGTCTACACAATTGAGCCCTCTGTAGGCAGAAAACTTTTATTTCCATTAAAAGACTTGGCATCCTTTTGTTCCAAAGACATTGCCCTATCGTTATTTGTATAGATATCCAACTTCATATTGAGATCTGATGTATCTAATGTGTTTCTTTAAAGTGTTCCTTTAATTTTTGTGAGCAGTATATATATATATATATATATAGATTCTCACTTTCTCTATAACCTTAATCAAGGTTACTGCCACAGAGACTGATGTAGAGCATAAAAAGTATTATTTTTTAAAATTTTAAAAACTAGATTTAACATACAAAACAAAATAAAGAACACAATGGAGGATATATTTTCCACCAGTGTTATCTTTCATAATACAACAGCTGTCAAGTAGAAACCAGTCACTTTCGTTTTCTAAGTATTCACATATATATATATATATATATATATATATATATATATATATATATATATATATATATATATATATATATATATACACAGGAAAAGTAGCACTGCTTTGACGCTGGGTGCCGCCAGCAAAACTGAGTAGAGAACTTGCATACGACAGAGTATGAGGTACTGTGGAAAAGTGTGTGGCTTTATGCCAAGTGTAGGTTTTATACATCGCGATTTGAACGTGGAAAAGTTCTTACGCAACATTTCTGTGCGTACGCACGGTTTATGCATGAGGCCCCAGGTCTGTGCTTGATTGGAAATATTTTGTTTTATGACATTGCATAAAACAAAAAATGAAAGCATATATCGGAAATTTGTTATCTGTTTTTCTGACTTCTTTTTTTGGGTTAAAGCAAGACAAGTTGTCAGTAAAAATGCAGTAATATATGAAGTCAAAAAGTTTTTGTTTCATGTCCTGTTGATACTTCATCAATATACCATACTTAAAGGGAGTAAATGAGGTTGCACCACATGTGGATAGAGAGTTGAAAATGTATCATATTACTTACATTTATAACCTACAGGACTGAAATAAACTTTTCCCTTGTGTGTATCTCTTGTGTACAACATAAGTAGAAGATGACTCATACAGAATAGGAAAAAGAAAGGACATCTGCCAGTCTGGAAACAACTTTTGCTCTGTTCAGTCATGTAACACTCCTGGTTTTATCAGGGTGTGTACTATGCATGTTTGTGTCATTTAATGCTTGCAGAATGGCCTTCACAGCAAAAATAGACCATTAAATGAATCACACAACATTTTGCTTTATCTATCTATCTCAGATACATACACGCATACATGTCTATTTATTTATAATGTCAGCTTTTGTGGATGTAAATGTTGAGCTTAAGATCAATCATGTCAGACTTCTTTCACCTTTAATTAAAACCACCTTACCTGTAAATAAAAACACATGGATAATATTTTGAAAGATTAATTAAAACAAAATAATAACAATGTTTTTTCTTCACATGACATCTATTGAAGTGCTGCTTATTAACTCAAAATAAAATACCAGGTCCCCTAGGGCTTTCCTAAAAGCCCACAAGAAGATAAAGTCTGTGAGATCTTCTAAAAAGTGAAGATCATTACCAGGAAAACTATCATTAGGGAGTCGGAAGAAATAGGACATCACACAGACCAGAATGTCCAGACAAGAATGACCAAGACCATGACCAAAAACAACCTTAAATGCACCGAATGAATTTCTGGTATTAACTGCCGACTCCTTGCATACAGTATTAGTAGTAGTATATTCTGCTCAAGCCTAAGCTGTCTGGAAGGGTGGCATGACAGAAGCCATTTCAAAAATCACTAAAGCCTTTATACTTTATCCCGTTAAAAACTTGATAGCAAATGCCTTACGGTCTATTGTGATCAAGCTAGAACCTTTTAGATCTTAGTTTAAATTTAAGTTAAAGTTTAAAGCCAGAACAGTTTATCACCCAAAAAATGAAGTACCCTATCTGGTATCAAGCAAGGCCTATTTCAGGATAGAGGAGAAATTCAGTAGATCTAAATATCAGAATGTTTGGTTGCAAAATCTCCCACTCTTTATTAGCAAGTTGAAAGAAGGGTTTCAGTTGGAACATTTCAACCAAGGATTAACTTAAAAAAGGAAGATCAAGGGGTTTCCTTTAACCAGTAGATTCCAAATTGCACTACTATAAGTAAGTGTTTTTTTTTCTACTTGAAGGCGTCTCTTGTGTCTAATATTTCTGGGATAGACTTTGTCCCTGCAGCCCTAAACTGAATAAAGCTTGTTTGTTGAGTGATAGAGAGATGGTCTATTATGGTTTGAATAATAATAAGATAAATGCTATAGTTACTGTCTTTTGGTTTAATTAATTATTATATAATAATTATGCTGCTCATTATTCTCTTTCTTTGATAGTAAACTTCACTTAAACATGCTTATTTCTGGTGTTTTCCCTTTACCTAAAGGATTAATAACTTAACACTACTGCTGGAATTTCAAAAATGTCATTCACATAGAATGTAGAGGCAGTGAGCCGTACCTTCATGCTAGCTCAGCATTTTAAAAGCCCCTTTATATAGGATTAAGTCCAGGCAAAATGAGGCGATTTTACTTAATCCAATAATCCATCCACCCATCTACTAAATCCACTTAATCCAATTTTTTAGGCTTTGTGGAGTCAGTGCATATTCTGGCAGCACTAGATGCAAACCAAGAACTATCCTTAGATGTGGTCCCAGTCTATCACAGGGCACTTTCACTTATATGCCCACACATACTCATGGCAGCAACCGAAAAATACCTTCTGCCTTTGCATCAATCAGGAGATACAATAACACTGTTATTAATGCTCTTCAATTAATAGACGTGGCTCAAGAGATATTATTATATTGTAAAAATGAACAAGCTGAAGTTCGTCTCCTTGTGCATAGTGATAAGGAGTGTTTTCGGAGATCGAAATGCTAGTTTTAGTTTACTGTTGGTTAAGCACAATGGTATAGTGCTACTATCAAAGTGTAATAATCTTGTGACATATTTGCTTTTCTGCTGCCCCTAAAGAAAGGGGCATTTGGATTATTGGCTTACAAGCAGTATAGAATTGCATAATCCAGAAAGTACAGTATACTACACATTGTGTGCCTACTTCAGTTGTTTCTGTCATCTTTACAGAGAGCCTGAATAGTAGGGAATCCATTCCCATGCTCCCGATTACCATGAGCCCAGGATTCCTGGACATTTTTCATTCCCGGGAATGAGACTGCAGTAATTCCCAGGAAAATGGGAACGGCCAAGCTCGCATATAGCATGTAAAAATCGATCAAGAAATAACAGAGTTATAGTTGAAAATAATTAAGGTGGCGCCATTGCTGCAGCTTGCACTTCAATAGACAACAGCTTTGAACAGCAACTTGAAATTGCAATGCATCAGTCTGTTGCATCCGCATTATCTGTGCCAAGAAACTTGCCATCACAGAATGATGACAAGAAACTGGATGCATCAGTAAAAGCTGAAATGGTGGTGTTTCAGAGCAACGGCAAGCACGGCGTGGTTTAGAACAAGTGTATCAGTATCTGATGATTGTGCCGCCTACTTCAGTGGAGGCAGAGCGTGCTTTCTCAGCGGCTAGCGTACTTCTGCACGAAGGTGCGCTCTCACCTGGATGACCGCACGCTGGACACGTTGTTAATAATAATAATAAATTATTTATATAGTGCAGCGGTTCTCAACCTGTGGGGCGGGCCTCCCTAGGGGAGTGCAAAGTAACAAAAAGGGGAGGGCGCGAACATGTGGAAAAAAAACCAAACATGAATCGAAAATATGAAAAATACATCTATTGAAACCAAAACAAATTAACTTAAACTACATTCTGATACTCGAAAAATATAGAGTTAGATAAATGTCGATAAAAGTTAAGTAGGTATAATAAAATATGCATCTATGATATATCATTAATCAAAAAAGAACAAATTGGTATTAGTGGGCTCCTTTCAAAAAAATGTTGGGGGGCACGATTAGAACTGTTATGAAAATTCGGCTCACAAATACTTAAAGGTTGAGAAACGCGGATATTGCGCTTTTCTCAGTACTCAAAGCGCTATCCACACTGCGGGAAGCGAACCCACAATCTTCCAGTCTCCTTACTGCAAAGAAGCAGCACTACCAGTGCGCCACCTGTAAGGATGTTGTTTTTTCTACACTCTTATTACTACAACTAAAGATACATGTACTTATATGACAGCATGAACTGCTTGTAGATAAGGTTAATCTTTTATTTATGTCAACATATTGCAGTAGATTTATTAAAAATAAGTGTCAGTCATTCTAAAACCATTCACATGTGAGATACCCATGCACTGTGTCATCCCCGGGAGCCCGGGATTCCCAGGAATGAAATGTGGGATTCCCAAATTCCCGGGAATGGATTCCCTACTGAATAGTGAGCACTTTAAATTTTTTTCTGTTACAAGAAAATTTAATGCATGTTGTAATCTTTTTAGTTGGCCAATAAAAGGTGTCATTTTGCTTGGCTTTTCTCTACATTCATAATAGCTAAAACAGTACAACACCCTAGTATCTATCTATCTATCTATCTATCTATCTATCTATCTATCTATGTATCTATATCTAAATTTTACAAAACAGTAAAATTTTTGAATACCTTGATTATAAACTGTTAAGATGCATTCAACAGTTCTTTGATTTCTTTTAAAATATATGCATTACAATGCATCACTCTTAACACAATTATTCATTATAAAGATCAAAAATACAGTTAATCACTAAATCACAGGAGTAGTCAGGATTAATTGATACTAAACTACTCTTGAAACAGGGATCCAAAAAATAATTAGTTTCAGAGATCTGAAAAGTTAACCACCTTTCTCATGATATTTAGTGTTTTATATCTAGCTACAAAAATCGACCTGGAAAAGATCTTTACTTTTCTTTCTTCCTGAATATCTAAACTGTTCTGAGTCTGTCAGCCAAAAGTGCTCTAAGCGTGCAGTTTGTAAGTGAATTGACTGGAAACAGCTTTTTTTTTTCCAAATCAATTTTAAACCCAAAAGTTTCTCATAAAATTCATCAAGTAAAGTTTAGTAAGGTCAGGAAATAATAATTTGAGTCTGCAATAAACAAAACATTATCATTTGCATAGGGGGTATTTATTTCCTTTCATCCATCTTGTTTTGAACACCCTTAATCCAAATCGGTGTCTCACACTGTCTGGCACTAAGTAGATACCAACCCTCAACAGGGTGCCAGTTAATTGCAGGGTGCATATCAATGCATAAACATATAATCATTGTTTTAGGTAGAGTTATGAATGCATCAACCACATTTATTGAATGTAACATTACAGTGCATTTTTTTAAACAAACGACAAACCACCCAAGTGCAGCCATGCAATGGGTGACACCTCAGCCACACACTAGAATATTGTGAGGTGTTTTTTTTTTTAACAAGACATTGTGTTTGAATCATGCAGTTTTTCTGTGATTATTTAGTTTAAAAAAAAAAAATTAAATTTTTTTACACCCCCTAGGATTTCAAGGTGTACTAGCAGTCAACAGTAAGCATTGTGTATTATAATTCATTATAGGCTGCAATTAAATGAAACTCTTCCATCCTGATTAAATTAGTTAGTCACTAGAGATTTCCAAAATTTGTTTATTTAAATTAGCAAATAGAATTGTTTTAGATTTAATGTTTTCTGTGTACTTCTTTTTCCATAGCTACCAGAGATGCTGCATTCAGAAAGTGAAGATCTCCAGAGCTGGCGGATGGGACATTTCCTTCTTCAGAATCTTGGCATGTTGATTGGGTTTGGCATAATGCTTCTCATTGCCATCTTTGAAGAAAAGATTGTCCTTGACATTCCCTTTTAGTCCATCTAAAAGCAGCACTAATAGAGAAAATCAGTGTTTGTTGCTTTTGGTTAGCGTTAATGCTTGTGTTGTAGTCCAAGTCCATCTGTAAATGAGCTTACTATGACAGACATGCATTTCAGTAACAAAGCAGCTGCTTACAAATTTCACTACCAAGTTTGATATTTTTTCATTGTCTTATTTTATAAGCTGAAAATATTTTCTTCAATACACCTCGCCCTTTAATTCGTAGTGTAATATATACACCCAAGGGGGGCAAAGCACTATCCTGAGTGCAGCCAGTTGGGTAAAATTTAATCTATTTTAATTCTGTGGGTAGCTTTTTGGTTTAATCTATCCTTGGCTTGCCTTAAAAGCTACTGTTTTATTTGAAAGAAAGAGACCAGATTTTGTTTACACTTTTTAATATGAAAGACGAGGCTCTTTGAGTCTTGTTTCTTTGAAAATAAAAATGCAATTGCATAAAGTTGTTATTCATGTTTCTTTATTGGTGCTATAGTTTTGACTTCATCTGATTTACTTTTAACATAGTTTAAGATGCTTGATATATAATAAATATACTCAAGTTAGAGTCGAACTAAGTAATGTGAATGATCACCTGATATAGCCAGAGATGTCAACAGTTGGTTGTCCACCAGTAGTTTAGTCTGTCTGTCACGATGTTTAGTGAGACGTGGTCAGTTTCTGCTGTTGGCTTGTAAAAATAATACATCACGTTCAGACAAAGAAAAGATGACACGCAGTGGGATCGCATAGATCTGTCGTCTGTCAAAGAAGCTGTGGCATCAAGTCTCAGAAAGAGAAAAATAAATGTTTGCTTAATAAGTGGAGCACTGGTCCACTGAATCGCAGGCTTCTTTAGAGCATTTATGCAACATTTAATTAGCATATATTTCATTAAGCATGTTGTAAGTATCGGCAAATGATTTTATACCTAATGTAGTATTTGTCTCCTGCTCTGTGATAAGTGAAGTCCGTGATCTTGAGGTGGTTCTTGCCTACTGCATGCAGTGCATTCTTGCTGAGACTGACTGACTGACTGATGGACTGGTGGTTTGTAATCAATTCTAGACCTCTCAGACTAATCCCTTTGCTACTGTTACTACTTTTTGCAAGCATAGTCTGCAATGTTTAGTTTATTTTCGACTTTACCTCAGATAAATAGAAGTTAAATTAGGGATAAGTCAATGTGCATTTTAAGAAGGATGAAAAAAAATGCTAATTTCTATGCTAAACATTAATAAGAAAAACAGTTTTATTTTTTTGCACAGATTTCATTTTCACCATTTTTTCAGATTTGTGATGTAGTACGTTACTTCCCAGATCTGGAAGAAAAATAAGACAAGCTGTGTTTTCACATGTAAGGGTTAAACCAGTGCATCGTTTTCCTATTTGTTAATAACGATGAGAGGTAAATTGCATTATCACTTATGAACATGCTTTTTCACATAATGTACGTGTAATGCGGTGGTGAATGCAGGGTGATAAGAGCATAGTCTTATCTGGGTTTAATGTTCGATCTGTTCGGTATTAACTGTTATATGTCATTAGAAAATTCAGTTAAACATCTGGGAGAATCATCGGAACTCCTGCCTGCAAACAATGGTGAGCAAATGCTCAGTTTGTCAAGCAACATTCTAGTGCAATGTGTGTACTGTAAACATTTATTTTTTTTTATTTGTTCTGCTGTCATTATCTTTATGCTGCAATTAGCAATGCTGCTGTTTTCAGTGTACAAGTGGCTCCAAAATAAAAAAGAAAACAAAAGGAAAGCTACAGTGAAGCACTGAGCAGGTGGCAGTGCAATTTACCCTCCGATTTACTAAATACTGTAGGTTTTACTTTACTGACTGATTAAATAATATATTCGTTGTTCCTGTTAAAATATAAATAACCCCCCCCCAAAAAAAGCATATTGTTTTTCATGGTAATTTAAATGAAAAATGCTTTAAATGCTCTTATTTCCAATATGTGAGTGTAGAGGTTGAGGCAGATGGCATTTCAAGAACTATCAGTGTGGGGAAAATATGCAACTCTGTGGTAAATCTAGGCCTAAGGAGTCTCTGCCTGAATCTATAATTTATCAATGGAATAAATAAATGGTGAAAGATGATGTAGTAATGTACACTTAACATTTATCAGCTAATTTGCATTAGGCAGACTAACAAAAGCCCTGATAAATAGAAATGTACCTTTCTAACCGTGTGACTTTAAACAAAATTAGTGGAAATCCTGCAGGCCTACCAATGTGGTATGTTTGTCCCACAAAAGAAAGAAAAAAAAAAAAAAAACTTTTTACAAATGAATTTGCTGTTATTTTATAATTAACAAAGGTGCAACCCCAAGCCAGAAAATGTTCTGAAGATGTATACCATATCTCTCTTTTTGATTGCACAACTTGTTATAGTATAGCACCGTTAAATTATTTTCATTCTGTTTTGAGCCACTTCTGGTAATTCCAATATGTACAGCATTGCAGATGACAAAAAACAACACATTAATAAATGCGTGTTATTGACACACTATAAAATGTGCTCGTTTTCCACAGCTTTGTGTATAACATGGTTAACGCGGGCTTTATTAAAACAGCTCATAAAATAAACACCTTATGAATCTCTCATTGCAACTCTCATCATTAATGTTTTTCCCATTATTTTTCAATGGGCGTAAAAAATAATTTAGTCATTGAAATTGTTTTTACTGGGGAGTAGGAATTAAGGGTGGTGTTTCCACTATCGTTTGACTTATTTGGATAGATATAAACACACTAGTAGTGCGCTGGTGTGGACCAAAACAACCAAACTAAGACCCTTTGGGAACAGAGCTCTCAATGCAGTACCAGGTGAACCCTAAGGACATTTGTGTGAGATTAGAAACTGAACGAAGGACTGATCTAACTGCAGGATATGCTTTGTATTATGAGTAACATTTGTTCAAGCTGTCGTAGCCATGCTTACGCCACTGCTGCTACTCATTCGGCCATCTCAGCATTAGAAGTCGAGGGTGAACATGTAGCAGTGAGCAGGTACAACGACTCCACTCTGTGCCCTCACTAGAGCTTGCCATCATTTGTACAGTTGCTTACATAAAATGTCATTTCTGTAGCATGCAAAGTAGCAGAAAGTTTTCATGTACTCTTTGAAGTTATCAAATAATGTGCATTCAGCTTACAGAGCTACATTTGATAAACAAACCACATAATTATTGCAAATGTGGAGGTGCACAAACACAGCTGTTGTCAACCCTCCATGAAGATTCCATTTATTTTTTTGGCCCATTAAATGAAGTCCACGGCATTTAACGTTCTATTCTAGGTCATTTAAAAGTTTACTGTGTGAAATACAACTGAAATAACTGGAGATTGAAACAAAGTAACTCATAATCTGATTTGACACAAAGCAAATGGAATGAGTGCAAAACCCCCTTAAGTAGCACTGTGCCTGTGATATTTTTGGTTGTTTCTACAAAAACACAACTGTATGCAGGTTTCCATTGTTGGAATAACTTGCTAATTTATGCATTTTATTGCAGCCATTTTTTTTTTAATGCTGGCCAAGCTAGTTTAAAATTTTCTTTTGATAAACCAGTCATTTCTCCAAACTGTCCAATATTTTGAACACAATAAGCAATACTAATAGGTCTATTCCTTCATTTACTTAAACTCGCAGACTGAGAACAGAAAGTAAACCTTATTAAACGGGGTGCTTCAGATAAGGCTATTTTTTCTTTACAGTTTAACAAATAAAATGAGTAAAACTGCCAAAAACACGCACACACTGAAATTATCTTAACTATTCATTTGGACGCATTTTCAACCAGCTCGTTCCGGATGCAAGACCTTAATTTTTGCAGTTTGAATGTTTGGAGAAAGTATTTGGTGATGTGGCAACTGGTGTAGCTGAAGGTCACGCATGCTAGTTGCCCTTTTTAAAGAGTTAAATAAAGTATGGCATCAGTGCACAAGACACAATCAAATCAATTGATTTAGAAGAGCACACCTTCAAGTTTGGTCAAATTCCAACACATCACACAATGGGTGTGCAGCAAATAAAACCCAATCAGCAAAGGAAAGCTGAGAAAGAAGCCCGTATAGACTGTTGCTCATCAAAAATACCATCTTTGTACATGTAGGTTAAAAACGAAAAGAACATGTGACTGATGTTATTTAGCAATAAGTCCCAAAGGTGAAAAATTAGAATACTAAATAATTTTGAAGCCGTGGCCAGTTGTCTGGAAATATCAGTTATGGTTCTTGATGGCGTCGGCACTCAAAATAACATTTCTCCAAAATGAACATGGTGGGCACTACGAGGTTGTCCTAGGGTGGTGAATGTGATATTGTTGGGTTTCTGGTGGTCTTGGAACAACATCAGAGTTGTGGTTTCATTCACCTTTAATCAATCAGCTTGAGACTCTAATTCTGACATCATAAACTTGGATGTGCATGAAAAAGAATTCAAAATCTCCTGAGTGTCGACTCTTCCTTTTTTATTCTCAAAATTGTGTTCTCAATGGGATTTAAAAAAAAAAAAAAAAATCTCTCATTGTTTAAATTCTTAAGCTATTTTTTTTTAATCCATTATTACAAAAAGTGAAATTGGGTGACTTTGAGTAGCAAGTCTCTGCTTTATGCCAGAGGCTGACTTTAAAGCTGATTGCTTAAAGGCGAATGACTGTCCCGGAACAGCAAACTCCATGTTGTCCCATGAGCGAGAGAAACCGCGATCGACTTGCCCTAGGCTGTTTAATGTTTGTCCCTTGCTGGAACATATTTTTGCTTAATTTAAAGCACAGTAAAGTTTATTTGTCTAGTCAAAAGACTCAGTAGTCACAGCCTTGCCCGGGACAGAACAAAGGTGCCTCATCATTTGATATTTTTGGAACAGGGCCATAGATGGGACAGGTACAGCAGGAGTGCCCCATCAATGTTTGTCTAGGTTGTGGAGAGGAGTGTCAACACAATAAAAAATAAAGTATAATTTGCCAGTCGTGTAATTAAATTTTTTCGTCAGTGCCATTATGGACAATTTAAATTAGCATTGGCGGAGGCAAATGTGAGCAGGTAAAACTATTATTGACACCTTTGGTTATTGGAAGTGACAGAGTGCTACCAAGTCAAGATGGACTTTTTATTTTGTTTGTTTTAATTTTCTAGATTACAGCTGTGCCAAATGACATAATTTGCTTTTGTAGAAAAGTCCTTGTGTATGAAATTGTACTGCCTCCTAACATTCCAGTTCATGATTGTAATTATTCAATATCAAATCATTTTCTGTGCTTAGACCAGCTAGTTTTGTGTTTGCTGAAGTAAAGGTTCTGTGCGATTTATCCTGTCACTGTGTGACATCCATGCTCTTGTCCATTGGGTGTATAACTGTAATCACATTAAACTAATGTAATTGATCGGATCAAATCATGCATGAAGCATGACATTAGAAAAGTGCATTTGTAAAAGTACTCTTCTTCATTTCCTTTATCAGATGTACTTGAAAGCAATATGTGAAACCGTTACATTGTGTGAAAACTTGGAGTATGATCTGTTTTGGGGCAAACTTGAAAACATTCACAACAGATTTGGGATATGGATACCTACTCAAGGTACTGTAAATAAGTTGAATGTGAATTATTTTTTTTTTTCAATAAACATTACAAAAACCAATCTGAAAACACTGTGCTCTAAATTCTGACATCTCCTCTCAGGTTAAAAGTGCAGCTATTCTATTTTTAAAAAATGATGAAATTTGTAAATAGGGTCTTTCTTTTCTGGTTGAATTAGACAATTGTGAAATGTGTCTGGCCTGTGAACCTTAAAATGAAAGGATACTTGTTCAAGGTTTAAACAAGATATCGTAAAGAAACAAATTTTATATAAAGCATGCTGTTGTTTCACAATGTAAGCCCCAAAGCATATCATACTTGGTATAACACTACCCTGTGTCATTTCCTTCAACCGTAATAATAATAATAATGAAGATGTTTCATGTTTACAGACTTAGATAAGTGTATTCATCATATGTACCATCCTTGCTGATTGTACACATACTGTATATGCTGTATGTATTCCTTGTTCAACGAAGGAAGACAATAAAGATGTTAATTATCTGCATATGTTGCGCCTCTAGTTTTTCCAATTTAACAGTATTAAATGGTAATTAACATTTTTTTCTAACAAAAAAAATTTCACATTTTTACTTTTGTGTTTTCAGTTTTTTTTTTTTTTTTTGTTTTTTTAATCCCCCCAGAGCCCAGACAGTTTGGCCCCTTGTGGACTGATCGATATTATGCTTACTGTTGTAAATGGTGAGTTCGATAAACTGCATACTTAGAGGTGATGGAGGCACAGATACGTCTATATTTACAGATATGAGAACAAGACTATGTAAAACTAGTAGGAAAAACATTGGATAACAAAGATTTTACATCCTGAACGCTTTTGGGTGTATCTTATGAATTTTGGCCTGCTGAATACAAAACTCCTCTAATTTTCCCTATCATGTGCCATTTTATTGCAATTGCCTATTTTGTAGTTTCCTCCCATATTGTAAGTATACATATTCAGTATGAGAGCTGCAACAAATCTTAGTGCTGATCTAAAAATAGTGGCACTGCTTCTAGGATTGTACTTTGGATATGCCAGATGATGATCTTTCATTTCCAAATGGGACAGAAGAGCTAAACAGTCTCATTTTGTTAAAAAGAACTTTCCACTCCATTTAGTATTTGGCTTTGGGGAGAAAACTGTGGCATATAAACCACTTGTTGGCCCAAAACTTAAACTGGTGAAAAATGTAATGAAAGCAATCAACAAGGAAGGTGAAAGATTTCCATATTCCATCAAGATCTGAAATTGGGGCTGGAGGAAATGACAAGTAATGAAAAGTATTCCAAGATCTGAAATTGGGGCTGGAGGAAATGGAATTTTCTTTTTTGCTTGGCAACTACTGAGCACCAAATTATGTTCAGCTGGATGACAACATGCTTCAAACATACAGAAGCATGAAGTGCAACATGTCACTGAAGATTAATTTCCTGCATTCACACTTGAACTTCTTCTTCAGCCCTCTGCTGATTGTTGGACATCATAACCAGAAGCATCAGATGCCAAGTCTTAATGAAAATCAGCAGCAAAAGGTTTTTATCTCAGCTGAACTAAAATGCTAAATTCAATACAAGTTCATTTTATAATTTTCCAAATTATATTTTTCAGGAAGCAAAACATTTGCAAAAAATTTTCCATAGAAACTGATTTTTCAATTTCAAATCTTTTTTGAGCTTGTGATGGCATTACAATATTACTGAAGAAAAAAAGCACAAAAACAGCAATGCTTTAAAAATATATATTTAATAGTGATCAATATAACATTTTGGCACAAAATAATACAGTTTTAAATATAGTTGGTAATGTGATGATTACTGTAAAATGTATGTGTGTATGTAATTTTTTTTTAAGAATTTAGTTGACAAAGGAGTGCCACACCGCGGCCAATCCAGTGCTCTTGGGGCTTGTCGGAGGGGAGAACCATCGCAATTACAAAGTTAGTCGAATGTCCCGTGGTGGACAGAGTGCCTCTCCTCTCACTGGTCTTGTACAATGGAGCAATGTAGCTTGGTCTTTTTGTAATGTCCTCCTTCTTACATGGCTTTAACCACATCTGGAAGTCAGAATATAATAATCATATGTAAGATATCTATACTTCTTAAATTACAATTTTATAGGAATAAAAAATTAGTTCAGTTTAAAATTCTGATACTAGTATATTCCCCAAAACTCAGTTTTCAAAAGTTTTCTTCTACCAACTGATTACTGGTTTATTTCAAGTTCAATTAAACTCACTTCAAGCATAGGCTTTGATCAAAGCATTTGATAAACAATTTTTAAACTGTGAGACAACCAAATTCATCTTCAGAAGTGGGGTGCGTTGTTTAAATACATACACAGCAAGATCTTCAGATGCATAAACTGTACTTTATGAAAATGTGCAGGCACATTCTCAAAACTTCTTAATCCAATTGTAAAATGGATTAAGGCCCCTCAGAAATGTAATCTTCCCTACACACCAACTGGACCTTAGTTTGATTGTTATTAAACCAAGTGGCTCAGAACTTCAAGTGGTGAGGAACGGCTTATTGCTTGCCCAATGGTTGTTTCCAGACCCTTCCACTTTGCAATTTCTGGCTTCACCAATGGTGCAGCCCCTCTGTTAAAGTGTTGATGCCATCTCTCACACTTCTCACACTCTCACTCATACAGTAGTCCTTCATGAGTCAGTGGGAGTCTTTTTTTACATTTTGCATTGAAGTCTGTCATGCACTTTGCTTTGACTTCTTATTCACTCTGCCTTTAAAAAGTCTTCTTGAATTGTGCAGTACATTTCATTTTGGAATTAATCATTTAAATAGCACTTGTTTACATGAATGGGGTCACTCACATGATTTGCCCAAATGGTCAATGAGATAAAATTAGATTTTTACACCCAAAAGGTTTAAAAACTGACAGATAAGGCGCGAATACCCTAAGCAGCCACAACATTAAATCGCTTGCGTTGGTTCCCCTTGTGCTGACAAAACAGCTCTAACTCCTCGAGGCATGGACTTCACAAGACTTCTGAAAATCGCACCTGTCAAGGGGTGGGATACACTAGGCAGCAAATGAACAGTCCATTCTAGAATATGATGTGTCAGAAGCAAGAAAATCTATAAGGTATAAGGATCCCAGTGACTTTGCCATGGACCTAATCATGATGGCTAGATGACTGGGTGAAACCATCTCCAAAATGGCAGGTCTTGTGGTGTGTTTCTGGTGTGCAGGTGTTAGTACCTACAAAAAGTGAAGGAAGTACAAGCTGTGAACCAATGACAGTCATGGGCTCCCAGCTCTCATTAATGTGTGTGATGTGCAAAGGCTAGCATGTCTGGTCTGATTGCGCAGAAGAGCTACTGTAGCACAAATTCCTCAAAGGAAAGGTGTCAGAATGTGAGGCATGCAAGTATTAAAACTGGACCATGAAGGAAAGTGGCCCAGTCTGATAAATGACGTTTTGTTTTAGAATCATGTGGACAGCCGGGTGCATATGTGTTGTTTTCTTTGGAAAGAAATAGAAGCCAGATGCACTATGGGAAAAAGGCAATCTGGTGTAGGAAGTGTAATGCTCTGGGCACTGTTCTGCTGGGAAACCCTGGGTCCTGGTATTTATGTGGATGTTACTTTGAAACGTACCACCTCCATAAAGAGTGCTGCCGACCATACTGTACACCCCTTCATGACAATGGTATTCCCTTATCGCAGTGGCCTCTTTCAGCAGGATAATATGCCCTGCCACTATGCAAAGATTGTTATGAGGAACATGACAGAGTTCAAGCAAAGCACATCCCACAGATGCTCAATCAGATTGAGATCAGGGGAATTAGGAGGCCAAGTAAACACCTTGAACTCATGTGGAGTAAATAAGCTTCATGAAGTACAGCACAGAAGGTATCATTAATGTGCTGAATACAATTTTGCTCTTTTTCCTCTATCACATTTATATATGAAAATGACTATACTAACCACAGGCACGGTATCATGTAGCACTTTGGGAAATGACTCTGCCAGACATTTGGTCTTCCTATCCCAGCGAGCTCCATCTAGAAATAGGCCTCTAATGTAGACTCCTGAAATGGAAACAAAAAAACATAAATAATACAGACAATGCCTATTAAAGGTTTACTACTGTTGTGGGGTACAAAATCTGTACATTTTGGTTTATATTTCCATTATATTTTGTTCAAGACAAGACAACAGATGAACTATACTCAGGACAAATCAAAGCCATTCTTCTTCCCAGTTATACCTCACTTTTAAAACAGCTGTTCCAACAAAGAAAGGAAGACGTGCTGGTGGCTCAATTACTTTATAACTTGATAAATGATGGACATCTAATTATTTTACAGCCTAAGAAAGTAAGACTTAGTGACACCTCAGAGAACATACAAAAGTTTTGTTTGGGAAAACGGACAGTGAGTTCATTCATCATATTGACAGCCAGCAAATCAGAATATCTAACAATCCATCTTGCAGAACCTCCCAGTAGAATTTTAGAATAAATATTCCTTGTCTAAGGAGCAATATAATAAGGAAGTAAGGAAGGAGGGAGGAAGAAGTAGGGACGAAGATGTCAGAAGAGAACAGAGCGACATCAGCATGAAGCCGTTTCCATCTGGTCATCAGAGAAGCATTTAATAAACAACTATGAGTGCTAGATCACAAACCGCCTGTGACATTCATCCTTGTCATCTTTACTTTTTCGTAAGCTTTTTCTAAAGACTATATACAGTATATCCAGACTTTTCTATCAGTCCTATTTTATGATATTCTTTATTCCACTGGTGGTATTATTATTATTCCTGTAATAAATACCATGCTTATCTTTCTTTGCTTTGTCTTAATGTCTATAGAGTGATTGAAGTAATAAGATTTCTTTGAAGTAATAAGTTAGATTTCTTTGAGCACCTGGAGCCTCATGCATAACACCATGCGTAGAATTCGCACTATAACATGATGTAAGCACAAAAGCCGAAATGTGCTTACGCACAAAAAATCCAAATGCATCAATCTGTGCGTTTGCCAACTTCCACGTTCTTCCACTACATAAATCCCAGTCAGCGTGAAAATTAAACACGCACCTGCTGCCCCACCCCAACTCATCCCAGAATTATGCCTCTTTGAATATGCAAATCAATACAAATAGCCCTTAAGCTCAGTTTTCTGTGAAAAGGCAATGGCAAAAGCACGAGGGAAAATAGAATTTCAGCAAATACCAAGTGGAGGCAAGGAAAGCCGTACTATTTGTTGGATTAAACAGTGATATACTGTAAACAACAAAAGGAAGTTGATCGAGTGATATAGCGTGTCGGAGAAACTCGAAAGCTCAAGTTCACAAAGTCGCACAGTGCCTGAAATAAAAAAGAAGTCAGATATTAAAGTCACTGTGAAAAGGCGAGTCGTAGCCCTGAGTGTCATATGAAAGCTTATTAGGGTAAAGAGAAAAAAAAGGCACACAATGGGGAAAAAGCACAAAATGTCAACTTTAATCTCGAAATTTCCACTTAATTATGTAGTTTATTTTGTCATTAAAGTAGAACATCATAAACTTGATCTTATAATTGTTTATTAGTGTCCATCGTAACTAAAGTAGCACGTTAAATGCTTTGTTTTGTATTTGATCTTCTATGTGTATAAATCACTACATGCTTCTGGGCTTTCTCTTCCTCCGACAGGACACAGAATCCATTACATTCGTGATATTACAGCTCTCTGAATAATTAAAATACTGAGATGTATACGTGATACCATTTAAAACATGGGAACATGGTAGCGCAGTGATTGTTCATGTCTCACGCAAGATGCTTGCTGCGCCGTGTGCGACCTTCGATGAAATACTTTATTGTAGCACTACTGTCTCTTTCAAACGTACTAACCTCCAATTCCTATCCTTAATTTTCTTTCTCCAAATACCCAATTGCCATACAATCAGCTCTGTAATAGACGTTAAGCCATCTGTAAGCATAGAACGCCGATTCTTCAGAACATTTAAGGAACATTGAAATATCTTCATAGTACATGTTTAATTATTCTATCCATCTATCCTCCAGTTTTGCGCCAGCCTCAGCAAATATACAGCGCAAGGCAGGAACAATCGGAACGGATGCTGCGGCACCGTGTCCTCACATGTTTAATTATTAACAATATAGATTATTTAAATGAAGTTTATTATTATTATATATATTATAACTGTAGTGCAAGTTTACAGTGGGGAAATTGTACTCTACTGTATAAGTACAATCAGTTTTACAAGGAGCAATTGATGGACTGATGGAGTGCATTTAGAGTCCTTGGGATGAAACTGTTTCTGAACCACGAGGTCAGTACAGGAAAGACTCTGAAGCTCTGACAACAGTTTAATAGACAGCATGGCTGAGGCAGCGTGTGCTTGATGCTGTATACTGATAATTCTCTTTCTGATCAGCTGCTTTAGAGCTGTGATTTCCTCACTCAAATACAGTGATATAAATACTCTGAGTGGTGAGGTGAGAGTAATACAGAAAAAGATGATCCGATGTCGCAACTGCTAACGGGAGCAGCTGAAAGAAGAAGAAAAAGGTGCAGTTAGAGGAACAATGCTAAAGCAGTTATGATATTAGGAATAGTTTGACCCTTATGTGGACAATTATATTGTTACAGGTTAATTACAATCAGATGCATTAAACTAATAAACAATATGCACTTAATTTCAGTGTATTTATAAAGCCTTGTCAGGGATATGGATATAAAAAAGAACGGAAAACCACACAGGAACAGTAGTACTGCTTTGATGCTGGGTGCCACCAGTCTGCAAAATTGAGCACAGAACTTGCATATGACAGGGTATGAGCTACCGTGGAAATGTGCGTGGCTTTACGCCAAGTTTACATTTTATACATCGCGATTTGAATGTGGGAACGTTCTTGCTCAAAATTTTTGTGTGTACGCACCGTTTATACATGAGGCCTCTGGTGCGGCCGGAGGTTTGCCATTACCTCTGTGTTGTGAGGTTTATTAAGGCTGCAGTTGAGAGCTCCATTTAATAGTATGGAACAGTACATAATATGGCTGATAAATGGCCTATATTCAAGGATGCTGAGCCTTTGCATGTTTAAATGTATTCTTGTAGACCAAAAGCAATATTTAGGTCTAAAATATCATTAAAACATTGTATTTTGTTCGTGCTGATAATAATTAAGTCTCTTGAAGTGCTGAGTGAGTGACAGGCTGTGTTATTCCTAAAGCACTTGTGTGTTTTAAAGTGCTAAAGGTTAATCAGCTGTGTGTTTGTCATTCATAGGGCACTGTTGTGGTTAGGGTGAGTGTGTATGTGTATAGCTATGTATGTGTGTGTTAATCTTAACGTGCAACAGTAGACCAATCCAGTAACAAACTTGACAAGTACACTTACCCTTGAAGAAAACAGGTAAAAGGTAAGTAGAGGGCAAAAAGGAAACTTACAGTATAATCTGTATAATGTACAGTATATAATCTCACAGTACACATTTTAAGACATGAAAATATTTTGAAACTTTCATTTAATCTTAGCATGTTCTACACTGGCCCTCTTTCACTTGATTTACATTTATTGTCAAACTTGCAGTTTTCATTACAGGTGTACAAAGACATGGTGCCTATTCCAGAATCAGTTGATACACCAGGACTTTCCTTCACAATGAGAGTTTACTGGAATGTTGATATTTATATCAATATGTGAATTTCCCCTTTGGGATAATAAAGTATCTATCTATCTATCTATCTATCTATCTATCTATATTATAAATTAAACTATCCACCAATTTAGTGAAGCTGATCTTCCATTTCAGTTTTAATGCAAACTGGACCATGATTTCTAAGTGCATCAATGTTGTTTGCGACTGTGTGTGTTTCTGTTTCCAATTATACAACATTGTAATTCACTCTACCCACATTTATTAATATTCCTGTTAAGAATTCTTTTAAAAAACACATCAGGAAACTTTCAAAAACAGGTAAATTTCAATTTGCATATACTGTAGCTTCCTGAAATTGACACTAAAATTGATTCACAGGAGATTTTGAAAATTGTGAAACTCACTAAAGAGCGTATTTGGATAAAAAACAAGGAATATTGCTCCACAAAGCTGCATTCACACTTCCTTTGTTAAATATGTGCGTTTCTGTAGCTGCATATAAAACATTGACGCTCTTGCAAGCCAGTATTTATGCCTCTTGTTCCCATCACAGCAGAGAAGCACAGTACATTTTTAAAAACTATGTGTTGCATATTTTCTATTCAAAGACACACTGTAATGCATCATCATGCACATTAATATATTTTCTACACAGGAAATTCTCAGTACACGGAAAGTTACTAATGACAGGCAGTCATATGTGAAATTAACGAAAATGCTTCCACGCAGGAGCTTAACATCTTCTTGTGTGAATGGCATGAATTTTGCTTGAAACAAAACAAAATTTCACACTTTTTTGCATAGCAAAACACAGAGTTTTGCTGCAAATTTAATTTAGTGCAAATTGTTTTGTTCATCACTATTCGAAATGAACATGTAAATGTCATGAATACAATAAAGGATCATGTGCACACAGACAAAAGACTAAAATAAAGACTAGGGGTCTCATTTATAAACCTTTATGCAGATTCATGCGTAAAAATAAGCTGTCACACGTGGGTCTGTGGATCATCCTCATGACTCCCAAGAAGTGAGAAGGGGGTGCAGTTGCTAACTGTTTTGTCTTTTTCTGTTCCCACAGCCAGGAGAAGATGCCCAGTGAAGGCCCCTTCCAGTCAGAGGACTATAAAATCAAGTGGCTCACAGAAGGTGGCATCTCATTCTGGACTGACACTCAAGAGATACGGAGCTCCAAACAGACCTGATCACTTTAAATAACCAGCTAAATTTAACCTATGTTCTGTAGAAGTGCCATCGTGCACCATTTTTGTTTAGAACATTTTATTCCTATTAACCAGGTTGACCTGGCTGGCACCTCAATATTTCTTGGGATCAGTTGTCAGACATCACACAACCACAATGCATATACAGTACCTTAAAACAATGACATGTGTATGGGGAAAAAAATCAGATTGATAAAACATGCTGTAAGCACATTTCTACACATCGTCTTGTAAATGTGCATTTGTAAATGCTCCTTAAACCTGGCTCGATTGCCACCCTAAAATTCAACCTCATACATATACAGATATGCTGTAGACCTTCATTGACTGCTAGAGTAGTCTCTCACTTGACACATTAAGACACCACCACCTGCAATTGCTTTCATTTGATGGTTCCTATGGTGTAGGCCACGTGGTATAACGTGCGAGGTTGGGGAAAGGCATAAGGCACCAGTGTCTGAGCAGGTAGCCACCATCACGTGGCACATGTAATGACATGATTGCTGTTACAATGAATAGTATAGGCCATGTGAAAAACTGGGGGTTCAAACAGTTAACTTATCAACAAGCCAGCCATCATCATGAGCAAATCATCTGCCAATCTACTTTGCCTCATAATAAATGAATTATGGGTTAACCCAGGCTACCGAGCTACAACGTTTGTCAGTCTCCGCTTGGCATCGCAGATGATTTGTATACTAATGGAATGTCACTTCTCATGGTTAACAAGAGTAGCTTCATTTTCGCTAGGTGCCCTTATCGCAGTATGAGTGCTTTTAAATGTCTTGATTGCATTAGGAAAACCAAATAGATCTTGGGAGCTAAATTCAGTTCGTAAACCAGTCATCACCAAAAAATGGGGGAAAAAAAACCTTGACAGTTCCTAAAAGCTTGTTCTCTTTATAGAAGACCGTTTACATAGTTTCCCAACATTTCCAAACAAGCTATGTTGTGTCAATTAGACTATAAATAGGCAGTAGGACTTGATAATTAGAGCTTTCTGTACATAGCAAGTGAATCATGCCTGTGTTTTTACTGCACTTTAGTTTCTAATCCTGAGAAGTGATAACAGGTAGTCTAAACAGACAAAAAAAATCAAGTTCTTCAGTGCGAATCGGCAGCATTGGCCCTCTTAAAAGGGAACTAAAATAAGAGTCTACACATTATAATTATCATTTTTGAGCTTTGATATGTTGCATCAATGCAGATTAAAATAAATGCTTGTTTATATGAACGATTAGGCACATGAGTCGTCATTCAGCTGGTTGGGCTGCATTTTCTACTTGATCAAGTGTGTTGTCGTTTCATACTTTCTCTGAAATTTTACGTAAGGATGGATCAGAACTGAGGTCACAAAACAGACCTGGGTCAGAATACTGGGATGTAATCAGATAACACATCTGTCGGAAACCAAAAATAATTCAGCAAAATAAAATTCAAAAAGCAGAGCTATAAAGCTGTTCAACAGCCTTTCCCAATGTTTTATTCAAAGCTTGGATGTTATGAGAGGAAATATCTAGAAAACCAAAGAGTTTGGCTAATTTACCAAGCTTCATTCATTCTACACAAATGTTAACTCTGTGCTGTTACATGGAACACAGACGTGGTGGAGCAAGGCTACACAGACTGAAAGAAAAATTCTGTTTTTTCTTCTTTCTGTCATCGCCTCAGCATTGCACAAGAATTTAGAGATCCTGCAGAAACTACACAGACACTAGAGGCGACAAGGCTTGGAGGAAGCAGCTTGGTAGGACTTTCTAATTGCTTAGGGTTAGTGTCATGACAACAGAGGAAATGATGGTGCATTCTACTGGGATTTTTTTTGCATTTAAATGACTTTTGCCAATTATGGAGAAGAAACTGTACCCATAAACATCTGGCCAACCAGAAGACAATTAAATAAATGGACACCTATAAAGTTAAGAATTTGTGTTACAATGTTCAGTTGGTCGCAGGTTGACCCCGCCAGTAAGTTGAACTGGTTTTCTTCTTATTGAGATAACACTGAGCTAGATATATGCATCTGCTGTTTATTCTCCAATTTCAAGACTAATGCACCTCAAACAAAACAACTCAACATTCAATCCTTATATCACTGGACTGCAATATTTTGATAGCTTATTCAGGATGGTGGGTATCAGTTGGGAAAAGGGGTGGATGTGTGTCAGTATCTTATATGTTAGGCATTTTTCTAATTGACTGTTCTGATTCTCAGTGTTATGGGACTTGCAGGATCAAGCAAAACAAGCAAAGGGGTCAAGGACCGATGTAATTCGATGCTGGTGACCTTCTTAACATCACTCCCTAATGAGTGATGAAGTGTAGCTGTCGTTCCTTTCAAAGGCCAATTGATAAATGGTGGTTGGAATCTGGTTGCTTTAGATAAGGCCACACTGAGGAAACCCAGACATTCCTCAATTACTACTCACCTCATATCCTGCAAACTCACTGGCTAGAGACCATCAGCAATGTGGAGCTGTGACAGAGAACCCAGCAGCGACCCATAGAGGAACAGATCCTGAGAAGGAGGTGGGAGTGGCTTGGTCATCACACGCCAGGCCCAAACTTGGAACCCACAAGGCAAGCACAAGCAAGGAAGACCAAAAAGCACACAACAGTGCACATCCATCAATGCAAATGTCAAAGATTTGAGAGTGGAATAGGAGAAGCAGCACAGGACAGCAATCATTAGCAAATTGTTGTTAATAGCCTATGATCCAGAAGTAAATAAAAATATTGGATGTTATGAGTAGTGCTCCACCATCTTAAATAATGTTACCATCATGACATTATGCATAATGACGTTGGAATTTCACATGACCAGTAACAGCACTCTTTGCCATAAACAATGTGGCTGCATCCAAGAAAAAGCTAAAAGAAAAATGGCGCTGCAATGATGTCATAAACAAGAAGATAAATATTAATATTGACAACAAATCTCTAACAAGATTAAGCAGAAATGGCTCAGGCTGAATCTGGAAATGCTAACATCAAAATTCATAACAATATAAGGATAGATAGATACTTTATCTGTCCCCAATGAGATATTTAAATTTTACAGAAGCTCCAAAAATTAAAAAAATAAAAATGATAAAAACAAACTACAACACAACACAAACAACACACATACAAACTTCTGGCTTGGATAACAAAAAGCAGCTACTGTCAATACAGGCTTGTACGTGGCAGTAAGATGAGGTCAGACCTTGTCGGATTGTGCCAAAGGTTTCTATTTAAAGACAATAATATTTGGATATAGCAGTGTACATGAAAGAAACAGGCCTTCTTTGAAGTCACCAGCATTAAGAATGATTCATCAAAAGGACGCTGGTACAGAGAGAAAGACTGCTGCTGCTGAGTCAGCTAGGATGATGTAACTTACTTTCCCTGGCAGTGACATGGACGAATTCACTCCGCATTTCAATGTCTTGATCACACATTTAATTTTAATTATACTGTGCTCCCTTTTTCATCACTGCACATTCACACTAATCTCTATTTTTCCTCGTACATTTTCTATGTCTGATCAAACCTGTCCAGAATTAAAATAGGGCCGGAAATAAGAGGTGTAAGCCGGTTCTTCACAATACCCAAATATCACAGTAACTGAGCTCACCATAACTTGGTACGACATAACGTAGATATATATGTTACGATAAGGTATCATGTTTAAAGTGACACATTATGAAAAAAGGTGATACAATAGTGACCAAGTAGTGAGATACCAGATTTAATGCATTGCTAATATAGTTTATAAGCAGGGAAGGAGCATCAGGCCCAATAGCATTTGAAACTGCATAGCTAATAAGCCGAAGCACATAAGTCATAAAGCAGGAGCACTCAACAAAAGAAAGGTGGATAAACACATACATTAACATTAATGGGACAGATAATAAATTGAAAAACAACAGATTAATGCAAAAGCTAAGCCCATCAATTTATTACAGTAAATTTATTCATTAATTTTGAACATTACTTAAAGTCAGTGGGGGCAGCCTGTCCAGACAGCATAAGGCCCACGTAGAAGAAAACCTTACATGGGGAGTCAGTTACACATGCAAAACACACACACAGTGTCATACTGGATCAGTTCAGACTCACACTCTCTTAAGATCTGAGAGGAAATCCCATGTGGACCCATGGAGAAAATACAAACAGTGACCGACAGACTGTCACCAGGCAAATTCAAATCCAGGACTTTGGATCCAAGAGGAAGACATTCTAACCAGTGGACCACTATGCCTTCACTTCACTATCTGTTAATGCTTATCTTTTGTAGGGGTGTGGGATTTTAAAATTGCAAGCGAGGCATTAAGAATGATAGCTGCCTAAAAATACAGAGTAATTTGAAAAATTCATTATATGTGATGATGGAATCTACAGCAAACAGAGCATCACGACAGTTTGAAAACATTCTTCTATCTGCATAACATGGAAATCAACATCAAAACATACTTCACATCCATCCATCCATTGTCTAACCCGCTGAATCCGAACACAGGGTCACGGGGGTCTGCTGGAGCCAATCCCAGCCAACACAGGGCACAAGGCAGGAACCAATCCTGGGTAGGGTGCCAACCCACCGCAGGACACACACACAAACACACCCACACACACGCACACACTAGGGCCAATTTAGAATCGCCAATCCACCTAACCAGCATGTCTTTGGACTGTGGGAGGAAACCCACGCAGACACGGGGAGAACATGCAAACTCCAAGCAGGGAGGACCCGGGAAGTGAACCCAGGTCTCCTAACTGCGAGGCAGCAGCGCTACCACTGCGCCACCGTGCCGCCCACATACTTCACACGTCTTCATAAATTAAGCTACATCAATTTTCAATAACAGCGAAAACAGATTTGAGCGAATTGTGCAAGATGGCAAAGCAGACAAGCAAGAGATTTCTAGCTGCAAATCATAGTATGACGTTAATCTTCATGGCTATCAAATAACATAACATCTCAATTGTGAATCTTAATACGTAGGAAATGTTATTTACTGCACAACAAAAATGTTTCACACCTTTCGGGCTGAATGCTGGGTTGATGTAAGTCGCGTCTCTCATTTTCCTGTAACTATTTAATCCAGTCATCAATTAACCTTTATTTTATGTGTAATAAGTACATACGTTTAATATGTCACTGTGCTCTGTACAAAAAATATTTTATAAATCCATTCACATGTACAGATAACAAAAGGCCAGATTTAGCACACAGGGGCTCATCATTTAGAACTGCTAGGCAAGCATTAGAAGACAAGAAAGGGACAACTACAAAAATGGACATTGTACAACTTCTGTGTGACAGAGTAGGCATGACATTGGACATCGAGATCCTGCGTAAATCATCATTAAAGAAAGCTAAGTTATTTCTCCTGCGTGATTTCTTAATCTTGTATCACTAAGAGGGGTTGTCACCTTTTAATATTATATCTATATAGTTTTGGGTTACTTAAGACGAGCAATTAAAAAAGAACTTATTCCAACAAGGGAGCTAACACGCCCTATAGGAAAACAATGTGATGCCTCTCACAGAGGTGTAGCTGCATTGTTGTGAACATAAGGAAAATAATTAGTGCTCTAGATGTATTTTTAAGCTCACAAGGTGAAACTAGAAAAGGCAGCAGTAAAGTCATAGTCAAATTCAAGCTGGAGTCTGAGTACCAAAAAGCTAAATGAACCAAAGTGCATTTTTTGAAAATGATTGAATAAGATGGAATTTTGCAACAGTTTAATAAGCCCTTCATTATCCACCATATAACGAATGACTTTAAAGTACGTCTTAAACCATTCTTAGACAGCAAGCAGACTGGCTGCCTGCAAAACAACCAATCAGAACACTGCGTATCATATTCAGCATTAAGTAATCCTCACAAAAAAGTGTTTCGACAGAAATCCTGTGGTACTTATAAGACCTGATCCAAAGTTTTGCAGCACGAGACTAAATTTAAAAGTTGTGAGCGGACGCAGGCTCTTCATCTTTACTCACATAGTTGAGAGCAGGCAGTCTATAGATAAATATCTGAAAAAATGCTTCTTGAAAAGTAAATCAACTATCATCAATATTCTAACCAATACTACAAAAGTGCAAATTGGCAGTTGGATTATTTCAGTTTCTTTAGTTTGTCATTTTTATTCTTCTTTTGTTTAACACACTTTATGTTTATTATTTGTAAAATAAACACATTTTTCTATTGCTTTAGGCTTCTTGGCAACACTCTGGGTACAGAGCTGCTATGAGACTGTCCCCTATTTTATACCATCAACTGCATTACAGATCTCCTCCATGGCAGACCTCATATTCCAATGTCTAACAAGAAACAAAACACTCCTTTCATTAAACTGCACCAGTTCTGAACCCATTAAAACCGCTCTAATTGTCTATTGGGCATCAGTCCAAATTTCAAGACTGATGCTCTGTACATTCCATTTTAAACTACAAGAACAGCCATAAACACTTCAATTAAGAACACAATTTCCCTTGGCATATTAAAATACATCTTGAAATTGAAAAACAGCAAAAATATCCTTTAGCGAATGCAGCTACATCCCAGTATTATAACAGTCATAGGCTTGTGTGTTGCAATCTGTTGTATACTGATTGACAGGATTACCGTTAAGAGATGGAGATCAAAGCTTTCCTATAGCAGGGAGGTGTGGAATCAGGACTTCTGCACAGTTCACTACTCTGCATGGCATAGTTTACAAAGAAATGTACATCACATTTAAGAATTAGCATTGGTGCTACCAAAAATTGGCATTTGAGTAATTAGCAAAAAAGCCGAGTGATTAGTTAGTCAGATACAGTACACGGATGCATGTAATGATTTGCGTCATGTGGCTTTACATGTAATGTGAGCCCAAGTTCAGGTCATATGATTATTTATTTCTCACTTCATTTCCTTTTTCACATGCAAGGTCTTGCATGAGATTTGATGTCAGACTCAAGAAATTAGTTTCCTGCAGGCATCTGCCTATTTTTAATATATATAACATTTGTATCAATGTATTTTTCAACTTAAATAAAAATAAAAAAAAAACAAGTTAAAAAATGTATACATGGCCAGACATTCAGGTGCAGGTTCAGGGCTGTGCAGGCACTGTAGTCGTCAATAGACTGAGTTCAGAAGGTCGGTTCTAGAATCTTCTCAATCCATTTTAGGGCTGGAGGGCAAAAAGCTGAAAAAAGACTTAGGCAGGACTCTAGTCCATCGCAGTAACCAGTCAGTCACACAAACACACTCCAAGTCCATATACTGTACAGTGACAATTTGCAATTATCAATTAACACAACCAAAATAAAAAGACAACTTCAGTAATTTATTCTTTCTTGGCTTGGGCATGTCTGCTAATTCAATTATTATGAAATGGGATTTGGAAAAAGGAATTCAGTTACGTAAATGTCAGTGAATTGCACAAGTGAAAGGCAAACTATTATGGATATCAGGTGAACAGGGTTGCACTCTGATGGTAAACAGAGGACAGGGTGGTTTTTCATAAGAACAGTTCTAAATATATTGTGAGGAAGTTTGTTTCGGTGGATGGACAGCCTGTTAAAACCGGGATATTTTGATATTCTTCATTTATTTATCGGGACGCGTAGGCTGAAATTGGACTGTCCCTGTCAATAGGATATCTTGTTGCCCTAATAAATTATACTGACAGTAAAATACTGAATCATTATTATTTTTAGATAATGGAGCAGTGAGGCTGGTTCAGTATAAAGTACATACTAAATGTTTATTTTCTCTTGTGACGTGTGAGTTCCTGTCTTGCACCCCAAAAACACGAGGCTGAGTTTCAGTACTTTAGCAAACCAGCTTTATTCATCTTGAAACAGGAACAGCACGGTTATTTATTGTAGTGGGATCTACTGCTCTCCTATACAGTAATCCCTCCTCGATCGTGGGGGTTGCGTTCCAGAACCCCCCGCGATAGGTGAAAAACCGAGAAGTAGAAACCATATCTTTGTATGGTTATTTTTATAGATTTTAAGACCTTATAAACTCTCCCACACTGTTAACATTATTAGAGCCCTCTAGACATGAAATAACACCCTTTAGTCAAAAGTTTAAACTGTGCTCCATGACAAGACAGAGATGACAGTTCTTTCTCACAATTAAAAGAATGCAAACATATCTTCCTCTTCAAAGAATGCGTGTCAGGAGCAGAGAATGTCAGATAGAGAGAGAGAGAGAGCGAGAGAAAAGCAAACAATCAAAAAATCAATACGTGCTTTTGGGCTTTTAAGTATGCGGAAGCACCGTGATAAAGCGGCATTTTTTAGAGGAGCGTCTGTATCTTCTAGGCAAACAGCCTCTGTGCAAACAGCCCCTCTGCTCACACCTCCTCCGTCAGGCGCAGAGAGAGTGAGAGAGATAGAGAAAAGCAAACAATCAAGCACCCCGCGGGAAGCATATCGTATATCATTGAGGAGTTTTATTTAATACGTAATACATGCTCTTATTGGGTAGCTCCTAAGCCATCCGCCAATAGCGTCCCTTGTATGAAATCAACAGAGCAAACAAACTGAGGAAGCATGTACCATAAATTAAAAGACCCATTGTCCGCAGAAATTCGCGAACCAGCGAAAAATCCGTGATATATATTTAGATATGCTTACATTTAAAATCCGCGATGGAGTGAAGCCGCGAAAGTCGAAGCGCGATATAGCGAGGGATCACTGTACACAGACACAGCGATCAAGCAGGGTCGTGGGCAGGTTAGAGGCCAAGAAATAATGTTCCCTTCATTTATTATTTTCCTTGCATCACCCACCGATGACAGGCACTTACAGCGCAACCACGGTCAGCTCGGATTTGCTTTCGATGTGATCCTGCGGTTACCGTGGCAACTGATAGGGTGTCTTTCGATGACGCGGCGATCACGCTTCAGGATGCTCTTTGGTGTGTTGTCCCATTGGGGGAAGTCCCAAAAGAGTTTAGAAACCTTACACTCAGTACACAATGGCTTACACACAACAACATACTTCAATCATACAGAAACTAGATATCTTTTCGTTTCCCTTGCTTGCATTCTATATTTTTATGTTTGGAAAGATCATTTAACTTGCTTTTTACGACTATACAGTGCATCCAGAAAGTATTCACAGCGCATCACTTTTTCCACATTTTGTTATGTTACAGCCTTATTCCAAAATGGATTAAATTCATTTTTTTCCTCAGAATTCTACACACAACACCCCATAATGAAAACGTGAAAAGTTTACTTGAGGTTTTTGCAAATTTATTAAAAATAAAAAAACTGAGAAAACACATGTACATAAGTATTCACAGCCTTTGCTCAATACTTTGTCGATGCACCTTTGGCAGCAATTACAGCCTCATGTCTTTTTGAATATGATGCCACAAGCTTGGCACACCTATCCTTGGCCAGTTTCGCCCATTCCTCTTTGCAGCACCTCTCAAGCTCCATCAGCCATTTTAAGATCTCTCCAGAGATGTTCAATCGGATTCAAGTCTGGGCTCAGGCTGGGTCACTCAAGGAAATTCACAGAGTTGTTCTGAAGCCACTCCTTTGATATCTTGGCTGTGTGCTTAGGGTCGTTGTCCTGCTGAAAGATGAACCGTCGCCCCAGTCTGAGGTCAAGAGCGCTCTGGAGCAGGTTTTCATCCAGGAGGTCTCTGTACATTGCTGCAGTCATCTTTCCCTTTATCCTGACTAGTCCCCAGTTCCTGCCGCTGAAAAACATCCCCACAGCATGATGCTGCCACCACCATGCTTCACTGTAGGGATGGTATTGGCCTGGTGATGAGCGGTGCCTGGTTTCCTCCAAACGTGATGCCTGGCATTCACACCAAAGAGTTCAATCTTTGTCTCATCAGACCAGAGAATTTTGTTTCTCATGGTCTGAGAGTCTTTCAGGTGCCTTTTGGCAAACTCCAGTCGGGCTGCCATGTGCCTTTTACTAAGGAGTGGCTTCCGTCTGGCCACTCTACCATACAGGCCTGATTGGTGGATTGCTGCAGAGATGGTTGTCCTTCTGGAAGGTTCTCCTCTCTCCACAGAGGACCTCTGGAGCTCTGACAGAGTGACCATCAGGTTCTTGGTCACCTCCCTGACTAAGGCCCTTCTCCCCGATCGCTCAGTTTAGATGGCCGGCCAGATCTAGGAAGAGTCCTGGTGGTTTCGAACTTCTTCCACTTATGGATGATGGAGGCCACTGTGCTTATTGGGACCTTTAAAGCAGCAGAAATTTTTCTGCAACCTTCCCCAGATTTGTGCCTCGAGACAATCCTGTCTCAGAGGTCTACAGACAATTCCTTTTGACTTCATGCTTGGTTTGTGCTCTGACATGAACTGTCAACTGTGGGACCTTATATAGACAGGTGTGTGCCTTTCCAAATCATGTCCAATCAACTGAATTTACCACAGGTGGACTCCAATTAAGCTGCAGAAACATCTCAAGGATGATCAGGGGAAACAGGATGCACCTGAGCTCAATTCTGAGCTTCATGGCAAAGGCTGTGAATACTTATGTACATGTGCTTTCTCAATTTTTTTTATTTTTAATAAATTTGCAAAAACCTCAAGTAAACTTTTTTCACGTTGTCATTATGGGGTGTTGTGTGTAGAATTCTGAGGAAAAAATGAATTTAATCCATTTTGGAATAAGGCTGTAACACAACAAAATGTGGAAAAAGTGATGTGCTGTGAATACTTTCTGGATGCACTGAATATACCGGTATATAAAATAGTTAGAGTAACCGCTGTCAAGGTAAAAATGAAACAATGAAGTAATTTGTAGTTGAGGTTGCACTAAAATGTTTCTCAGTGTTAAGACAGATGAATTAGCAGATTTGCAGATGCTTATCAATTTTGAAATTCTAAAACTGTACAGCGTAATCTGTTTGAGATATCTAAACGAAAATTGAACTGTCTGAACTAATTTCTTTGAAGAATAAGTGTGCCATTTAAGGGATTTATGTTGTTTCATGTGGACACACAAACAAACAGGCATGGCTATCGTAATAGGCGTTTCAAGCATTATATGCAAGTAAACCTAGAAAAGAAAATAGGGTTAGCTATGGGGCATGCCATGGATAGATTTCAGCCCGAAGTAACTGGATTAAGCAGGTCTGAAAACAAATGATGGATGGGTGACGTCGTACTTTGCTTTTAGCATTAATATGGTAATTAATACGTTTATTTCATTGAAATTTACCAAGCAATTTAGGCAAGTCAGAAATAGGCTTTACACAAATTGGTATGAAAGAATGGCAATATTTTTTCATTATTGTTTAGAGAAAATCCAGTGACAGAAATGCATTACTACCTTCCAGCCGCTTTCAATATTATTTCTTAATTGATAACCCACATGCTCCTCAATTGTTTCTCCTCACATCTTGTTTATGTGGAGACTGGAAGTAATTTAACAGGGCAGAAATTTTACTGAACAATTCTTTGAAAGACATTATTACAAGAATATTGTTACATGTGCCACTTATTCTAATAAATGTAACATAACCATCACAATACATTTTCATATAACAGGCAAGTATGAAATAAAATCAAACTAAAATTGAAAGTACTTCATAAAAAAACACTATCATGTCTGAAACTAAACAAGAATTTCCTGGAAACAACTAGTTTTCCTGTTTGAAACCTTGATTATTTATACAGAGTTAAAGTCAAGTCATTGTCCTGAGAAGTCAAGAAGTCAGAAATTAAGTCTATAAACCAATAATTCACTAAAAAAACAATCTCTAGAATAGCATAGTTTTTATCCAGTCTTGTCGCCCTTTATATGGTCGCATCAAAGACATCACACGGCATGTAATTCTGGGGAATGTTGGGACACACTGTTTTGACCAACATACTTGCTACCACCAGAAAATGGCGGCATCTGCAAGAAAAACATAATGGTATTCCGACATAATGTTAAAAATAATAAACTCTCACAGGGCATCTTGTATTGCAAAATAAACATCAAAATCAATTTCCTCGGGTGTCAAGACCTCATTAAAGATGTGTAATCGGTCCCCATCAGTTCAGGGAATTGCAAAAAAAAAATGAAATGAAATAATTAAACCAGTCATGACACTATTAATCCATTTACTGAAATTCAGTTTTAGGATAACAGAAAACCAGATCTTCCCCTGGAAGGACTGAATGAAAAGCAGTAACCACCAGAGGATGGGCAACAGTCTACAGCAGATCACACGTCCATTATTTTCTGGGACAATTTAAAGTCACCGATCAAAGTAGGAGATTTGCTAAGCAGGCTGCAGGTGCAATGAATATTTAGAGTACCTGTAACAGATCAGGCTATCTTCTATATGAAAATTAGTATTGTATTTAAATAGTATATGCCAAATAATTAATAATTATATCATTACCAGTAATGGCGTACTGCACGATAACGTGCAATGAATACACTTGACTTGACCATACTAAGTTGACCATATATGTGTACCAAATTTCAGGTCAGTAGGTCATATGGTTTGGGAGCTGCAGGAGACTGTAATGACACACTGTACAGAATACGCCTGATTTGACTTTACTCTGTTGATCTTTGACGTCGGAGGTCAATTACCCTGAAAGCGGACAGTAGACATCACGTAGTATACGTGTACCAAATTTCACGTCAATAGGTTAAACGGTTTGCAAGCTACAAGTGAATTAAAATCCTGGTAAGACAAGCAGAGAGCCATGGTACTGTTTTATATACTGTAAGAAGATCAATTAATGATATAACTTAAAATCTTAAACAGTCACATTTCATTCTTCCACAGAAATAGTTATTTCAAATCAGAGCCACCTTATAATATAAGCCTATGTTTGGACCAAAGCAACAGAATGAAGTAAAGAGAAAAACTGAATGTTAAAAGAGCGGTGATGTTGTTGATGTTGGGTATTTTTCATGAAGAGAGGCAGGGGATGTCAGAGATTTAGGAAGGGGTAAAGTTAGATCAGATAAAAACAATAAAAACGTGTTATCATCCTGTATATAAACTAGAAATGTTTCTTTCTCACCATCTTCTGGAGGTTGGCTGTAGTCTCTGTCATCTAGGACCTCATAATCAAATCCAAGAAGGTCAATAGGGATGGTATACTTTCGAGCAAAATTCTGTTGGGCGCCAGTCAGAAAAGCTTGGGTGAAGAAAAAACCAGACAGCCAGAAGATCGCTGGTGTGCCATTTTCATACCAGTCCTGAAATGTGAAAACACATTACAACACAGTAATAATGCACTTTCTTAATTTTATACAAAAATGAAGAAATAATACTAATCAAATATCTGAGAAGATAAATATATATATAGTGTATATAAAATGACAATAAAGTGTAAAATATTTTAGTATTTCTTTATTGCCACCCTGAGCTTCACTGTGATTTTTAAAAAGCACTATATATTTTGCAGTGCAAATTTTTGTCCCTCATGCCATAATCATAAACTATGTTTGAAAGCATGATAATAAAGTCACCCAGCACAAAACTGAACTTTTAAAAGGTTAGTTAACATTATGGGGTCTCCTTGCCTCAAGTATTACAGCACCAATGGCTTGGACTTTCCTTTCTCCTCAGACAGATTTCAGCCAACATCAGCCACTCTCTTAACACAGAGTACAGAAAACCTTAGCAAATGCATTTTTAAATGAAGTGCCTGTACGGATCACTTAATGTGCGAGTGCAGCACGAGGAAGCACACAAAAACAAACAGACAAGATGCAATTTAAGGATTGAAATGAGGTCCTTCATGGGCAAAATGGATAAACATTTTCAAATGAAGCAGAACATTTCAAAAGAAGGACAGAGGGAATTAAAACTTTATAGATTAAAAATATTAACCTACTCCCCATGTCTGCGTGGGTTTCCTCCCACAGTCCAAAGACATGCAGGTTAGGTGCATTGGCGATCCTAAATCGTCCCTAGTGTGTGCTTGGTGTGTAAGTGTTTGTGTGTGCCCTGCAGTGGGCTGCCGCCCTGCCCGGAGTTTGTTCCTGCCCTCCGCCCTGTGTTGGCTGGGATTGGTTAGGATATAACGGGATGGATGGATGGATGTTTAATATCCGTATCACTGCACAGTACCATCTGTGTGAGCTAACTGAGCATATACAGTACTATAACAAAAGGTTTTTTCCCCTGGCACCACAGTACAAAGTGGGACATTTCAAATTTATCAACAGACAATTTTCCACTTTAAAGGTGCACTCCATTTGGAAAGGACTGGAAGGAGTGTTAAGTCTATTGTGAGTTGAAAGTGTGGCTGTAGGAGCAGGTTTCAGATTGATACGTGAACGGGAGATGTGCTCTTGTTTGTCAGTGGCACAAGGCTGTTGACGTTGATGGAGATTACAAAGGAAAATGTGGAGAGTTTATCCTTTAAGTATTTTCCAACAAACCTATAATGAACCTACAGCTGTTTCTGTGAGCCGGAACCTTCTTTGGGTGCTCCCATTTTCTCACACATGTTATAATGGTTAAGTTTACTGGAGAGTCTAAAATGGTATGACGTGAGTGTGCCATGCAATGGACTGTTGAGTTGGTGAGTTGATGCTTTGCATCCAGAACTCTCAGGATAGACTTTACTGTAATAAAATAAATGGATTGAGAAAAGATTAGAAAGTAAGGATGAATGAATAATTATACAAATCCAAGGCTGATTCTTCAGCAGGGTTGCTCCAAGAATTTAGGTTAGTTCTCTTATAGTGGAGTGGACATGCTGTCTCCATGTTCGGATGGATATTCTCTGTTTTTCTTTTTCCATGTTACATTAATTGGTGGTTTCACGTTTGACCATCAGTGAGTGTGTTCAAGGCTAAACAAACATCTCCTGGACTGGGTACATCTCACATATTCGACTTACAGCTTTGTTTTTTTAGGGGACAATAAGCAGCGTAAAAATAAAAGCTATAAAAATGAAAGTTTATTTGAGACGCGCTTTCTTTTTGTACTGTATGTACAAACTTGTGTGCATGCTTTAGAAAAAAAAATGATATTCTGTCTTGTGTCTTAAATTATGAACTTTAACCTCTTACTGTTAGAGGCCTACATATTTAAAAGGCTTAAAGAAGATTAGAATTTAGTCAATCCAGCCATATGATTTAGCCAAGAAAAAAGTTAAAGGAGTTATCAGAACCTGTAAGAACTTAAGCCTGGCAAGGAAGTCATTAACATAGCTGCCAAGTGGCTTTAGGCTGGGGTAAGACTTCTTCATCCACATCCCTGGAATCCGGCCCTTCAGAATGCTGTTTGCAACTTCTTCCAGTTCTGCGGACATCACTACAAGACCCTGTAGACACATCAAGCAGATTTAAGAGCAATAAATTGCTGAACTTCCTTAAAAAAATACACAAATCACAAATCTACATATTGTATTATACCTTTCATTGCTGTAGTGAAAAAAATGTTTGTGTGTGTTTATTATAATGAAAAGTACAATCACGCAGGGGCATATTAGGAATGCACATTCATCCAAAAACACAAAACTGCTAAAAGGTGTTGTAAGACTTTTCAGGTAAGGAAGACAGAAGGTTTGAGGTAAGGTACTGATACTCACTAATCGGATTGCTGGAGAGAGCAGTGATTAGTACAATTTCACTACATGGAACAATAATGACTCCATAAACCAATTTTCTGTAGGTTGCACAGAGGTTAGCACTCATTATATATAATTTTCTGTAACAAGGAGTTCTGGTATTAAAATATCCCAAATTCCTTGATTATCCTTTATTTTGAAAGAACGGCATTGTATAATGTAAAGACAGGAAGGCTTTTATTGCAAAATAACATTTTAACTGGAAGAAATCTTGTAGAGAGTGGTGAAAAATGATAAAAAAAAAAACTAGCAAAGTTGCCAGAATAGGCCGTTTTAAGCCCAGTTGGACTATTTTTAAATCATTTGTGAAAAAATAGCTTGAGCATGACTCTTCATTTTGGGCTATTTCTATTAAAATTATGCACGATTTTCTAAAGACTAGAAATGTCTGCATTCCCATGCCTGTTTGGCATAAGAAACCCACCTCTTCTTCTTTCCAGCCTATGACAGTGAAATGCCACACTGCCCCCTTCATATAAAGTTTAATGCCTGTCAATTTCACATCGAGTTTTAGTTCAGTTAACCAATGATCTTGCAGTCACAGCTACTCCTGCTCAATTATCAATAAAATTGACCACTGCAGTAGGAATCCACTTTAACATTGAAAAAACAGTCAGTCTAATAAAGAAACACACAAATGGGTGTCCAAAATAGCATTGCAGGCACAGAATAACTCCAGTACTTGAAGTATTTTTGTATTATTAACATGTGGGAAAATATAAAAATATTGTTAAAAATAGAAAAAGAAATGTATTGGAATGGTATGGAAAGATAATCCCGATGTAAAACAATTAATCTCTTCTGTTCTTTGGTAAAATCTGCGGCATTGTGAATTTCCCCTTGGGATTAATAAAGTATCTATCTATCTATCTATCTATCTATCTATCTACCATTGTTGGTTAATTATCTGGGCCTGGTTATTTGTGCAAATTCAAGTCTAATTGGCCAATCAGAGGAGTGATGTTTTGCTGCCTGAGGGTAGAAAGATGTATCTGGGGGGAGATTTCATTGCTTGAAATTGACTCACCAATACTGGGCTAGATTTTATAAGACTGGGTGGGATCGTAATTATGATCAGGCTGTAAAGTGCCTATGAAATCTGGTAACCCTGCCGGGGAAGAGGAAGATCCATTTTGTTTTCTTTTGGGAACTATTCCAACATATGGGAACTACTCGTATATATGTAATGTGCCACATTCAAAAAACTTGAAACTGTGACTGTAAATCTTTTGCATATTTTAGAATTCCAATATAGTTGTGGAATTTTTTTGGAGTGACAAATTTTCAGGACAATTCACTTTGTGGATTAGGTCAACAAAGAAGTCTGCTATTTTAACATGTAAAATCAACCAGCATTTTGAGAACAATCCTATCTCATAAAAAAAATTCTTGTTTTGTGAATGTGCTAAGAAACCTACTAGTTTTTAAAATTCTTTTTATAACTAGGGGGCTCTGCCCCCTGCTCGCTTTGCTCCCCAACCCCCGGGTTTGGTTATCTGGATATATAATTTAAAGAGATTATTATTTTCATTTCACTCATTTTTCATTTCTTGATATTTGCCAGTAATAAAGCTGTAGTGAATGAGTTAAACCCAGGGTTGCAAGAGCCGTGCTGCGTGATCTGCATGTCGATGATCATTTAAATGCCTGTACAGCAGCTGTCCTTTTATCTACTTCTTTGTCTCGCGGGAACGTTAAAGTGTCTCTGAGAATTTGTTTGTAAGTTGGGCGTGTTGTACAGGTAGTCTCGGGGGACTTCAAAGTGTCTTCCGAGAAGATCACGTTTCGTCTCCCTCCCAAGATTTTTTTTTATAATAGAGAGATATAATATTTAATTTGGATATAGCTGTATATTTATCAGCTTGTTGTCTTTTTATACATTCTTAATCCATTTAAGGATTGTTACATGTTATTAATGTCTGAATATTAATTTCTTTTGTGTCCTAGAATTCAGTCTTGGTTTGGTTTGTGACCCAGCTTGCTTTATAGAGTGATAGCTGACTGTGAAACTGTTGCTGCAGATCCAATGACCTTTGTTCAGATCATAGTCCTCATCACTATTTTTGTGTAGTTTTCACATCCTCCATGGGTTCTTCAGTTTTCCTACTGCATCCCACAAACATGCATGTTATTTTGTAAGGCTGCTTATGGGTGTCGGTGGATGTTTATATAAATGCACTCTGTCGTAGATGGGAGTTTAGTTCACGGTTAGTTCCTGCTAAATGTCCAGTGCAGCCAGTATAAGCTCCAGCCCTTGCAAATCTCAATTTATAGGCTTATAGGATGTAAGGGAAAACATATTTCCTAACTAGTCTGCTCTTGTATCTACATTATGCTATATAAAGCATCTTTTTAACTTAAATACATCAATATAGTGCCTTTCATTATCTGTTGGTTGTGAGGGGAAATGTAAATACTCATATTTGCTTATGATCAAGTAATTAACACTGCAGCCCAGACTAGTATTTGGGTTTTATTATGAACTACTTTTATATAAGTAAACATACTTTCATAATATTAATTAAACACCTGTTAGGCTGTTGAAGTTGCTATGTAATGGCACCTGCTTCCTGTGTACAGTAGGAATGATTAACTAAAAACAAACTGATATGGCCATATAAAGAAACACAAACATCTTTGTTTACTATCTTTATATATAATATGTAACCGTGGCTGTCCGTTTGTCTCTCCAGAATTTTAAATCACCTGTAGCTCACAAACTATTTGAACTATTGACCTGAAATTTGGTACGCATATACTACGTGACCTCTACTATCCACTTTCGGGGAGGTTATTCCTCTTTTTATTTTATGGCAGAATCAACTCTTGGCAGCAGCCAGCAGGGCGGCCACACGCGCCGTTCTCATCCCTACCACCTTTGCCGTCACTTCCCCTACCTCTTCATATCTTAAATCATTCTTGAGGCAGATTGAAGACTTAAGTGCTAGCTTAAGTGAAAAAGAAAGAAAACGCACTACGTAATTGCAACATAAACTCTGACTTAATCAGTTTTACCGTGAAAAGATGCCAATTAAAGAAAAGAAGAAGCGGACTGCTAGGGTGGAGAAAAGAAGAGCTGCTCAGGAAGCAGCAAGCAGATCAACCTCTGAGCAATCGAATGCTAAACATACCGAGAAACAGGATGAAAACTATAATAATAATAATAAATAATAATAATACATTTTATTTGAAAGCGCCTTTCAAAACACTCAAGGACACTGTACACTGTAAAAAATAATAATAAAAGTAAGAAAATAAAAAGCAAAACAAAAAGATTGGAGCAGGTAATTTACAAGATCACAAAAACATAAAACAGTTCCAAGATAGGAAAATGGAGAAAGTTATGTGGGATAAGCTATTTTGAATAGGTGAGTTGTTAATCTAGACTTAAAAAGAGAGAAAGAGGTGATGTTTCTTATTTCAGGAGGTAGGGAATTCCAAAGTCGAGGAGCAGAGCAATTGAAAGCCCTGTTCCCCATAGTGGCAAGACGGGGGACAGGGACAGAGAGAGAAAGAGAAGAAGAGGATCTGAGACACCGAGATGGGATGATGATCTGTACCAAACCAGAGAGATATGGAGGAGAGAGATGATGAATAGCCTTAAAAGTATACAGAAGTATTTTAAAATTAATGCGATATTTGACCGGAAGCCAATGGAGCTGCTGGAGAACAGGGGTGATGTGGTGAATAGAAGGGGTCCTGGTGATGATACGGGCAGCAGAGTTCTGAACACGTTGAAGCTTATGAATTGATTTTTGAGAAAGACCAAAAAGAAGTGAATTACAATAGTCAAGCCGAGAAGTAACAAGGCTGTGAACAAGAATGGCAGTGGCCTGTGGGGTAAGAAAGGAACGGAGACGATTGATGTTACACAACTGAAAATAAGCAGACCGAGTGACATTATTGATGTGTGAATTAAAAGACAGAGTACTGTCAAGGATGACACCCAAACTTTTCACACATGGGGAAACAGAGACCGGCAAGTTATTGATAGCAATAGAAAAACTATTAGTTCTGGATAATGTTGATTTAGAGCCTACCAGGAGAAGCTCTGATTTATTGCTGTTGAGTTTCAGAAAGTTAGAAGAGAACCATGTATTTAGTTCAGCTAAACAGAGAGTGAGGGAGGATGGGGGGAGAGCAGAATCAGGTTTGGTGGACAGATAAAGCTGGGTGTCATCAGCATAACAGTGAAACTGAATATTATATTTACGAAAAATATATCCAAGCGGGAGAAGGTAGATAATGAAAAGAAGGGGCCCCAGGACAGATCCCTGGGGGACGCCAGTGACCAGAGGAAAGGACTGAGAAGTGAATGATTTCAATTGAATAAACTGAGTACGATCAGACAAGTATGACTTGAACCAGGCTAGAGGAGTATGAGAGAGACCGATTGAGACTAACCTACTAAGTAGAATGGGGTGAGAAATAGTGTCAAAAGCTGCACTCAGATCCAAAAGAATAAGAATGGAAAGTAAACCGGAGTCAGCTGCCATAAGGAGATCATTGGTTATTTTTATAAGTGCTGTTTCAGTGCTATGAAGGGGGCGAAAGCCAGACTGGAACCGTTCATACAGATTATTATTAGTTAAATATGAGTGGATCTGTGCAGCAACTATCTTTTCGAATTTTTGAAATGAATGGTAAATTGGAGATAGGACGAAAATTATCAAAATTATTGGGATCTAAACCCGTTTTTTTCAATATTGGGGTGATGGCAGCAACTTTGAAAGAAGTAGGAACAGTTCCAGTGGTAAGTGAAGAATAAATGATAGCAGATATGAGGGGAAGCAAGGAGGGTAAACAAGCTTTAACCAGAATTGTAGGAATGGGGTCGAGCTGACAAGTAGAAGGTTTTGACTTACAAATGAGATCTGAGATATCAGTGACAGAGGGAAGTTGGAAAGTAGAAAAACAGTGTGATGGGAGTGGGATTACAAAGGGAGAACTACAAGAGACATCAGAGGCCAGATCTTGGTGTATTTTGTGAATTTTCTCAATGAAGAATAACATTAGAGAATCACAAAAGGAAGATGAGTAGAGGTGGGCAGGTAAAAAATCTGGTGACCTGAAAGAAGAATTGAACAGTGAAAACAGTAACTTGGGAGAATCCTCATTTAAATGAATAATGGTAGAGTAATATGCAGATTTAGTTAGGTTAATACACTCCTTATAATACAAAGCATGATTATTAAACATTTCCTTATGGATAGTAAGACCAGTTTTCTTATAGAGGCGTTCAAGCCGTCGACCTTTTGCTTTCAGAAGCCTGAGTTCAGATGTAAACCAAGGTGCTGACTGAGAGAATAATACAGATTTGGTTTTTAGTGGAGCAACAGAATTTAAAATACTATTGAGACTATTGTTATAATAGGTAACCAAATCCTCTTGGGTGAACAAGTCATTAAAATGCAAAAGACTAGAGAAAGCAGAAGAAAGGATATCAGGATTGATATTCTTAATATTCCGAAAAGAAATGGTTCGAGGGATCTTAGTTATAGAAAAGGTCATTTTGACATTGAAAGAAAGAAGAAAGAATGAATGAATGCTCAAGTCAAGTGTATTCACGGCACATTATCATGCAGTGCACCGTTACTGGTCCAATATATAAGGAGTGACCCAGTTCTCCAAGTCAGAAGGCAAGAAAGTGTAGCAATCACCTAGCTGACCCTATTGGCCATTGTCTGCTCCTTTCCACCCTACTCACTGTAATAAATTACAGAAGGCCTAAGTGGTTGCATCACCAGAAGCATTGTCAGCTGAAGGGTCCCTGCAATGTCCAGTCTCAATGGGCTGGCAACATGGATACCCAGACCAGAAGTACAATTCTGGCCCTCCTCTACTGCTCACCCTTCTCCACCTTTGACATCAACATGTATAACTTATTCATACATACCTTAATAGCTTTCTGAATATTAATGCAAGAATCCCGGATAGTATGCAGCAATTTGTTGAAGCGGCCCATTTCCTGCACAAGTACAGTGTTCATACTTTGGTTGTAAGCAGTCGGATATTTCCTCATGGCAGCCTCCACATCAAAATTTGCTGGTAATTTGCTAAGGATGTCTTCAGCCACATCAAATACCATGTCATCGGATGACTTGGAGTCCCCTCCCGAGGTACGAGACTATAAATGTGTAAATAAAGTTGACAGGATTAGCATCATAATATGTCTTTTGACTGTATCAGAGTATCACACTCTAATGAACAGCTAGAAGTGGATACTGCCGTATAATAAATGATTTGTAATAGACAATAACGTTGTTCTCCCTTTTTATGGTATTTTCGGAATTATTAGTATGCCAGTTATGGCTTGAGAATTGGATTCATAATGAGGATCTAATTTTTATTTAAAAACATCAATTCAGGTCTAATGCTACCAAATGCTACAGTATGCTACACTCATTAACTGCCACTGCACACTGCGTGTACCAAGGTCCAGTTGTTCAAATCGTACATGAGCTCAGAAACAGAAATGGAAGAACGACCTGAAGGTATTTGTTTCCCATATGAATATGAATATGAATTAGAGAAAATTAACATACAGAAATAGACAAAACAACACAAATGCTTTGCCACAGATGATCTAAACTTTTCTTTCCCAGATGCCACCTGACATAGGTTTTTGATCCCTCTTTCCTTCTGTTTTTCCGCAATATCTGACCATGCTCCTTCCCTACCTAACAATGTTTGTTTTTCACTTTTTTCTGCTAATTGTAAACTTAATTAGCTCTGATGAGGACTGGCCAATTTAAACCTTCCCTGTTGTCCACTTTAAATACCCTAACCTTCTTCAAATCTAAAATCATTGATGAATCTTAAAAGAAATCAGACCACTTTGGCCTATTGCCCTTGAGTGGACTTTAGTGTATGTATCCCTTTGAGATCCTTAAAGGGCCTGGCACCCTGGATTGTTGTTGGGGTACCTGCCCTTGATAAAACAAACCGGGGTCTCAGTAGTTACCCCTTCGTATTGCAGTTACCGCCATCTAACAGCCCTGAGGTACTGCAGTGCCTCTTAAATTCTAATCTGCAGAGCAAACCAAGTGTAAGTTACCAAACTATGGTCTCTTGCTTGCATCATCTCTTGCAGCACATACTGTGCTATGGCACTCTGCCACTCAAGCTGGTTGCCAAAGGCCTTCTTTTCACGTCCTATTTCTAAATCTCTCATCTTATTGTGGAATTTCCTCCTCCTCCTCCAAACTGGAAAACCACCCATTGGTGTTCTGACCTAACAACTTACTGCACACAAAATCCCCTTAAGAAGTAAGCACTACATAAGTGGAAAAGACTAAGCACACATAATGTGTCCACT
Source organism: Polypterus senegalus (assembly GCF_016835505.1). NCBI lineage: Eukaryota > Metazoa > Chordata > Cladistia > Polypteriformes > Polypteridae > Polypterus > Polypterus senegalus. Next base: position 45,126,516 of record NC_053159.1, read on the forward strand.
TTATTTGGTACACTTATTAAATATTAGTCTAATGAAATAATGTCTCCAAAGCAGCACAATTTATTAGGAACACCTACTTAATATTAATTAGGTTGAATAATGCCTCCAAAAGGTATCAAGAATACAAAAAGGAGCTGGAATATTTTTTAAGATACTTTGTCACATGGTAACTCAGCGGCACCCTGTAGTTCCTGAACCATTCTCTACCACACACTCATGCTGTAAACCTCTTGTTCCCCCTCATCCCAAAAGTGTTCCACTGAAAGGTGATCTGGAGAAGTGTGCTGACTACAGGAGTAAAATGAAGCCACTGTATTGAGAATGAAAGCAGCTTAAGGCCATGCATGCTGTGTGATATGGGCTGTTATCCAACTGGAAGTATTCATTTTAAAAAGAAAGGGAAAGTGCTTAGTTATTCTGTGGCATTCAAAGAGTCCCAATGTGTGATAAGAAAGCATTCAACACTCCATTACACCATCATCATTTGCCTGCACAGTTGACACAAGGTAAGACAGATCAAGGGATTCAGGCCATTTACATAAAATTCTTACCCTGTCCGAAGAAGATTTATCAGAGCAGGTGACTTGCATGGAACGCTCAGTCATCATGATCATGTGCCCATTTGTAGCCCCATGTTCCTTCTTCCAGCTGGCAAGTGTGGAACCCAGCTTTAGCCCATCTACCTCAAGGCCTGGGACATTTCAGCACACTATGTGTATTTTATGGGCTTCCTGTTAGCTTAAATGAGTCTGGTCATTCTTCACTGACCTTTCCCAACACCGGATGTTTTTAGTTTATCACATAATTTGTTGTCAACTGTAAAGACAGTACTACATGAACATCCTAGAAGCGCAGCTATTTCTGAGACGCCGGAGCCAATGCATCTGACACCTACAATCATAGCACAGTCAAAGTCACTTAGATTCCATGCCCATTCTAATATTTGGCCAAAAGACATCTAAACCTCTTACCCATGTTTGAATGCCAAACATATTGAGTTCCAGCCACATGATTGACAGCATTTAGAAGCAGACCATCTACATTAATGAAAAGGTGTACCTAATAAAGTGGCCACTTTGTGCATTTTATTTGTCACACTGGGTACTGTTGAAGCCTGATGTGCTTAGTCTTCATCACTTTATGCTCTTATTTCATCAAAATAAAGCAAATTTCAATAATACTCTATATTGTTACATTCTACACATTCTTAAACATAATAAAACAGTTTAGCAAAAAGTAATGTTGCGTGCGACAGATCACCAGACCATCGTCATTTCTAATACTTACTGGCATAAAAGGGAATTTCTGCTGAAACTCTAAATATTAGCATTCCAAATTAAAAACAGTTATCTTTCATTTGTTAGTTCCACAGCTTCCTGAAACTTCTCATGCAGAACCTCGTAAAACTAGCCTACTCAGAAGAAAAGCCTTTCCAGATTATTAATGCATTAAAAAAATATTGATTTGAATGTTTGCATACTCTGAAAATATATACAAGTGGGAAGATGACAAAATACATCTAACCAATCTGGTTTAGTTTCCTATTTCCTATTCCTATATTTAAAAAATATTTTTACACAGGAGTAAATAAAAAGAAGCACACTGAGAACACCGATGGTTATATCCCAAGTAGTCAGAAAATCACACATAATGCACTTTTGTTTTGGAATAACAATATTAATTAAAACATTAGACTATATTTTATTGAAACATTGAAATATAATATAAAATGAAGTCAGGTTTACTTTATTAAACTAAGGTGTGCATTATATGCAGATTTAATTCAGACTACAGCCACCACTCTCATTTACACAGACAAGGACAACGGCGACTTTTGGTTATTGTTGCAAGGCAGACAGTTACACCTTGGAGCTGTACCAGTTTCCCACTCCCATGATACAACTTGCATTTCTAAGAGTGGCATGATGGCAGGCATTCCTTCAGAAACCCATATATCATTTCACGTCTGGTTACTGTCTTGGTGGAGTTTGCCTGATATCCCTGTGTACTTCAGGATTTTCTCTTGTATCCTGCCATATCCCAAAGATTTGGGTGTGAGGCTGATTGGCAACTCCAAACAGGTTTGGGGTGAATGATTGCATTTAGGTGTATGCCCTGTGATGGACTGCTGTCTACTCCAGGGTGTCTGCTGTAGTCAGTACAGGCTCCAATCCTGGCTACACATGACCTTAAATGGACTAATATAGAATAAGGAAATGAACTGATAGATTGGTAGTCAGCAAAATTGACAACCAAACCAACTTCAGCCCATCCTGGTAATGTCTAACTATGGTTTACTGTTAATGTACCAGCATAAATGACAAAAAATGATCTTCGCATTTGGTAAAGCTTCTGTAAACAATGCCTTCAACTGCAAATGTGACTTCAGCAGATGATGGCAGCTGCTCTTGTAAGTAGCTGTGTCCATTTTCAGATAGCCCTTATACTCTGTAGCTTTAGAAGAACAAATGGAGAAGATGCTGCTGAATAGCTGAAAAAAGCCTTTGTAAGAAGTATTCGTGCCAAATAGTAAAAAAACACAAGACACATGTGTGTATCTATGGACAGCAAATGTGAGATCCCGAATATGCCTCTCTTTTACAGTAATGAATATTTGGCAAGGTCGAAAACTTGGCCATTTTTTGTAGTCACTAAATAAAGATACTCGCAGAAATGCAGTAAGTTATGTCTTAACTTGTTCATTGTGGGCTAAGACACTGTGGTGAAGAAGCAATGCAACAGGGCCATTAAAGGTTCAAATGTTGCAGCTTAATTATTTTTATATAAAAAGGCTGAAATGATGGAGTGAAAATAAAATCAATACGTTTGCTGCAATAATATGGTAACATATAACATACAATTTTCTTTCACAAATTGTTAAATTCTGACTGAAATACGTGTAATTTTGAATTGCCACTTATCTTTATCTATATATTTTGGGGCATGGAGAAAAAGCAGAGAGTCTACAGACTACAAACATGGGAAGAACTTGCAAACTCTACATAGACTGTAAGGAGACCACAAATTGAACTCAGTTTCCTGGAAATGTAAGGTATTAGCATTAAACACTGTGCCACCATACCATCCTGTAAAACAAAAACCTTATACATTTACAATACATAACACATTTATTTACTACCTTATATCACAAACACTTTTAACCAAAGAGTTATTGATATTAGAATATGTCACAGTTAACATATAAAGACAAACAGACAAAGAAGAAGCTGGAATATGTAATACACACTGTGATATGAAAATAAAATTAGCAATTAACAAGGAGATGCTGCACGGTACTGTTGTTCGTGAGATTTAAGAGACAGTTTTAATTCTGCTGAATGTTAACACATTGCCGTGACAGAAAACAAGCACATTAGTAGCATACACATTACCTTTGGTTTCAAAAAGATGACAGAAGCCACCTCGTGTTGGCACCAGGATGAGAAAGTTACCCCCAGATCTGGCTGAGCTCTACTGCTATAAACAGTTACATTACATATTTCAATAGTGGATTTACTGTTAAAGAAACTATTTGCTTACTAGCTGTGCTTGTCAACTAAGACTAGTTTAAATCTAAGTAATCAACAAAGACCACAGTTTTTTATTCAGTACATGGCTTGTCCATTTCTTCTGGTAAAATAATACACACTCGATTCCAATCCCTTGGTCTTTTGATCTTTGGATAGAGCTGTCTGTTTTTGCCACATTTCTCTTGACATCACTCATGGAACTGACAATTCTTATGGTCAAAATGTTTTACTAGAAAAATGTGGTGGTGGTTGCTACCGTTTTCGCCTGGTTTAGTGACTCTAGTCTAATCGATTTGGAACTTTGGTTTCAAAACGGGTACATCGATTTATCGTTATTTTCACTCATCCAATACCCACCATGCAAAGATATTAGTCTTTACCATTACAGCTATAAACCTCGCTCATGTGGCATGAAAGGGTGTAAGAAAGTTACTACCATGCTACTGTTGCTGTTGTATAACATCAGGAAACAGAATAGGCCAAAAAGACCAATTTTCTCATTTTTAGACTTTTTTGGTAGTTTGTCATAATTTTTATTTTTAATTTTTTGACCCTTCTACATGTTTTGCTCATTTTTAAATGTTCCTTCCTAACCCTAGCAACTGGACAGACACACACACACACACAGACGTTTGTCCTTTTATTGAGGTGTACAACCTGATTTCTGTCCTCCTAGCAGTTACTCTCTGTTGGACGTATTTAGCCTTAATGTTTGCAGTGCACCATCTATTGTAATGTATTTTGTAATGCATTTAGTAATAACATGTTCTGCATTTTTCATTTCAACAGATGGCGCATCACAAACATTAGCACTGCTTTTACAAATCCCATACCAACTAGTACTGGATGGAAACACAGATATTTGTCCTTTTATTATGGTGGGTATGTCTTTGCTTACTCTGTGCTAACCGATAAACTAGACATTCCTTCCTGGGCGCCCACTAAAAGTTGTAGAACTGTCATCATTAAACTTTGATCTTTATTCAAGCTATTTATAGGACATGGCAAAATATAACATTCCCAATCCCACTTAATCCAATTCATGGTTGTGGGGGGTCAGAACCTTTCTCAGCAGTATTGGATGGAAGGCACAATGCTAGTGCACTGCAGGACTCATTATTTCCCATACTGGGAGCAGTTTGGAATCTCCAATTTATCTAACCTGCAGGTCTTTGGTAATGTGATAGGAAAACCCATGCAGACATGGGTGTAATATATTTGTTAAGGTTCTGCAAAAGGTAAATTTCCTCTTGGGATAAATAAAGTAAGTAGGTATCTATCTATTATATCTATAGTGCGCACTCTACATCAGGGGTCTCCAACCTTTTTTCCCCTGAGAGCTACTTTTTCAAAATGAAAATCACCGAGAGCTACTCATGTTTTCTAACATTTATTCTCATAGCTTATTTTAACCCAAACAAACTGAATAAGCTTGTTTTGCCTGAACATTTACAAAATGTTGGTGTCCACAACTCACATTTTGCATTAAAACATCGCAAAAAATATTTAGTTCACCTGCAAGTGCATTTTGTATGTCTGTATGCATTTTCTAGTGTATCTCACACTATTGAATTAAAACATTAATGCTGTCAAAACAAAACAATGCAATTACAAATACACAGATATTCCTTATTCATTTGTCATTTTGTTACAAGTCACTGTTTCACTTCACAAGAGTATTCACATGTCTAGTTGCATTGCATGTGTGATGTGTATTCAGTCTTTTTTAGTTAGTCAGATGACTGGCACTGCACAGAGTCAACAAGAGAGGCAGGTGTATGATGGCGTGTAGCCACTTTGGTTCACTCTTATGGAGTCATTTCAATGTTCATCTGTCAGTCTTGTTCTGAACTTTGATTTCATGACATTCGTGTCAGAAAAGGCAGACTCACAGAGGTAATGAGACACAAACAAAGCAGACATTTTCAGAGCTGCTTGGTGAAGATTCTTATAGTTATCTGGCTCTACTAAGCTCCAGAAATGCTGAGAATGCTGTTAAGACTATAACTGCACATTATTTTAAAGATTTACTAGTATATAATATATAAAATCCAATGTATGTCTGCTTTAAACAAGAGAACTACTTAACGGATTTAGATCAGGTTTTTTCCTATAATTTGCTTGAACATTCCGGTTGATTTTGCGACTTCTCTCATTTTGCACACATAAACCAGATAAAGCTTAAGATAATCTTTATTTCTGGGCATGGACATGTCACTTCTTCCTGAGCTATCAGTATATTTCTATATGAAAGAACACACACAATGCTGGATTGTTGAAAGGGAATTGTTTGTACAAAGCACCAAATTCTTGGGACCTGATTCTGTGTGTAAAGCACTTCTCCTTTCATTCCTCTTTTGTCTACTTACTTTTAACATCTTTGCTGTGTAAAATAATATAACACAACGCCACCCTGTGCTCATATCATTCTGGGCTGGATCTTTGTCTCTTTCTGTATATTTATGGCTAACTGTCTGTTATGTGACTAGCAGTTCCAGATCACAAAGGCCTTGTGTCAACACAGTTAGCTACTATTTGCCTGGAACAAATAAAGATTCAGGGGTGTGGGAACAACAGAAAATGCATTCAAACAACTGGTAAATGGTCAAGGCGTTAAAGCAGCAATTAAATGCACACTCAGTTGGCACAATCTTATAGTCAAAACATGAGAGCAGGGCCTCTAATAACATGAAAATTTTAATAACACAAGACATTCAGAAACAACTACCGTAAAGAGATCCACAAAATAACACAGTTAGAGAGCACCAAAGCCACTTACATGCTGCAACACAAATATCACAAAGGTCAGGTGATGATGGAGGAGCACAATAAACAAGAGGCAAGGCTAACAGGCATGGTCAAAAGCAAGGCCTGATATCGATTCATCCATTTTCTGAACCTATAATAAATCTCAATTCCACATCATTCTCAAATTGCTCCTTTTTTCTTATCACAGTGTGTATTCATTATTCATTTTTTTTACTTTAACTGTATGACATATGTGGCCATTTGTCAACGACAAAATGCCACATAATCTTTCCCATCTGCTCTCGTTTCATATTCATCAACCTAAATGCCTATACAGGATAATGCTGGCCTTCTGTCAATACCACATCTTAGTGTTAATATTAAGATACCCTTGAAAATCCCAAAGAATGAAAAAAAGAATGAGTTAAGACATACAAAATTAAGAATAATAAGATTGTTTACTTACGGCACTGTCACTCTGTTCAGAAGAAAATAAGCAAAAATAATAGCAGGTGATTGTGTGTAAAAGAAAATGAACAACAGACTTTTTATTAATGAAGAATGAACGAGATATAAGGTGACATATTTGTAAGAAATGACCCTACTAATATACTAAACAAATTCAAAGCAAGTGTGAATTAATTTTCAGAGGAAAATGTGTACAATGGACAGTATAATGTAATGAGCTCTGTAAATCTGATGCCAGTCACTGACAAATTATACCAGTCTCTTTTTGTCATACTGTAGACCAACCTCACCAGGATGAACACTTAGGATCTGAAGTAACCAATAGCATATATTCATTACCATAAAACATCATACTCACTACTCCCTGAAAAAAATTGAATAGATGTTCTGATTAAAGATGGCACAATGAACTAGAAGACACCAACCTCAGCCATCCAGATTCAACTTTGGGGTATAACAGTCACATCTGCTATTTCACATTTCCTAAAGTCCAGAATAGAGACTGTTCCTATTTAGCATGCTAGCATCTAAGTCAGGGGTCGCCTACTCCACTCCTGGAGGACCAGCGTGGCTGCAGGTTTTCATTCTAACGCTTTTCTTAATGAGTGACCTGTTTTTGCTGCTAATTAACTTCTTTTGAACGAATTTTAATTCACTTATTCTTGAAGACTCAGACCCCTTAATTGTTTCTTTTTCCTTAATTAGCAGCCAAACAATAATGAGATACAAAATGAGCCAAAACAACTGTTGTCCATCATACAATATCTGAAAATAAAGAAAGATGAAGGTCTCAGGAATGTTGATCTGCTCAGGTCCACAAAACATTTAAAAAGTGCTCTTAGAAAAGAGAAAATCAACAATTTCGGAAATGTCTGCTAATGCACCACGAGAGCAGTAACAAGCCACGAAATTAAAGAACGGGTTTAATTAACGACAAGAATCAGCATCTCATTAAGCAGCTTGTTGGAGTAAAATTGGTTGATGTTTGAGGCTCTGACTTACTTGGTCTTCTGTTGGCTCACTAACTTCACATTTCATTTCTGTTTGGGTGCCATTTAAGGAAAGGAATGAAGTAATTCAGGGAAACGATTAAGAAATTCATGGGAACAAATCTTAAAAAAGCAATTCAATTAAAATGAATTTACAAGAAGTGAATTAGCCGCACAAACAGGGCACTTATTAAAAAAAAGGGTTAGAATGAAAACCTGCAGCCACGGTGGTCCTCCAGGACCGGACTTGGCAACCCCTGATCTAAGTGAATATCCTTTTCATACTGTTTCGTTTGGAATGACGTAGAAATTTAGACAACAATATGATTCAATTGATTTTTGTGTAATGCCAATTATGTTTTAAACAGTAAAATGAACGTATCATTAAATTAAATCAATTATATTTATTATGCTAGTACTGAAATGAACAGTTATTAAGACAGAAGATTCACAGAGATATATAAGTCCAAAAGAAAATATAATTAGAAAAACTTTTTGTCATGTCACCGTTACATTACAAAGCACACAGAATAAAGTATAGAGGACTGACGGATTTTATTTCTTAACTACTTTCTATTCCAATGGATGGGGGCGGAGGGAGGAAAAATTAATGTGTTTACTGCTTTAAAGGCCTTCGGTGTTATTCTGCTCAGTGAAGTGGCATTTCAATGGCCATTTGAAATAAGAATGATGTTTAATGAAAATATATGTGTACTTAGGGGGCAGAGGAGTCACATTCTCAAGTTATACAACTTGGGAGATTGGGGACAAAAGATTAATTTAGGGAAATTCCTACAATTCTGATTTCACCTCCATCTCCTTTCATGTCTGTCTTTTGATTACCTAACCAGAGAAATGTTCTGTCTTAGAATTAAATGCTGCATTGATGAACCATGAGCCACCATATGAAAAGATGTCTATCTGGCATTCTGTAGGTGGACCTTGAGGATGTTTTTAGACCATTTAGACCACCTTGGGTTCCCTGACTTTGACTCAGTTGAGAGTAAAAGACTTATTTGGGGGAGATGGGTGTCAAATATTCTCATACAGTGGCTTGTCTAGAGCAGCTATGTCTATAGGAACATAGCTTCAATGTTGGTCGTCTTTGCCTCAATAGGGGTATTTGAATTGATGTAGCAGATCTCCCATTATAAATGAAGAATCTTTTGGAGACACCAATAATGCCATATCTCTTTCAAGAGTTTTTAGGTGACAGTGGTACTAAATCCAAGCTGCTCTACTCTACGGAGTTCAGAGAAAGGTGATGTAAATGACATTACAAGCCATTAGCTTGATTTCCTTTTTTTTTTAAAAGCCATAATTGTCAAAGACTCACTGGCACAGTTTCCTAAAGGAGATGCTAACACATGTGATAGCTGCTGAAGTATGAAAAATTGTCAACAACTTTAAGAGCTTTCTCCAGAGATAATGACTGCCATGGACGGAGTTAGCCACAGACATCCTGGCAAAACAATCTTGGCTTTTCTGATGTCTAGAGCTTTGATGGTCAAAAACAGCACAGTCATCTGCATACTAGAAGTGAATTTTATCATTTTAGCCACTTTAGTCTTAGCCTTAGATTAAATGAAAGAGTTTTGAATGAGTCTGACAATGGTCTGTTAAGCAAGATTTTGTCACACACCACCTGCTGTAGTGGGGGCATCTTTCAAATTCTAATGCCTAGGAGATTTCAGCAGTTTCCTCAGGGATAAATCCACAAAATCGTGTATTTGCACTTCTAGTGGAATATAGTAGATAATGCCAAGGTCATGTTTGGTACATTTGTCCAAAAGAACAATGCTGTTGTAAATGGCCATTCCCACATTTTTGCCTGGAGAAGTGGACTTTAGAACAACATGTTTTTTATTGTTGCATGTTATGCTTAAATTAAAACGTATGATCAAAATGCAGCACACTAAGAATCATGCCAGTATTTCATCTTTAAAAAACACTTGCGCAAATAAATGTTGGGGCTCCATTGTTCCAATTAAACTTGCAGGACTTGCAAAAACCATAAGAACAATGGAAAGCATTGCATTCTTTAGTACTCTGGGCTACAGTGTTCGGGAGGTCACCTGGCCTCTCTGCATCTAACTTCATTTTGTGGAGTGATCTCAACTAACCCACAGCAGTTGGTGAACTAAACTAAAGCAAAAAAAAAGGAATTGTTAGCATCTTCAGACAGCATGATAAGAAGATTTTAGAAAATGAATACAAGAATGTATTTACAAGTGGGGTGAGCCTTAAGGGATAGCATTTTAAATACAAACTGCACATTTCAAAGAGACATAAAAACTTTATTCATTCTTCATACTAACTGAGGCAACCAAATATTCAGGTTAATTAGTTGTTCTTTGTTTCCTTGATATATAAAAGTTACAATTAGAAACAACTGCTTCTTCTTCTCATCTGATAACAAAAGTGGCCTCATGAAGAAAAGCATAGTTGTTCATTATGGGAAGCTATAGTACTTGAATACAATAAACTTAACCACAAAAAAACAAAGATATAATTATACCAGGCTAAAGAGATCATCATGAATTCTAATAAAGGAAATCTGCAAGAGAAAATGCAGTAACCTTTAGGCAGAATTCTTAATAGCTTTCTGCTAATCATTGATTGGAAAAATGAGCTGATATAAATATCTTAAGTGACATCATGCATTACTGTGATCCTGTTCAAAATAACACTAGGATTATTAATGTGACACAAAGTAATGGCATCAAAACATTTTTAACATCCAGAAAGTTTCTAACTGAAAGCTTTTGAGGTGAGTACCTGGGTAAGCAAGATGCAGTCAAACAGAAGTTGGGTTTCCGATTGGTCCTTGGTGATATCAGCATTGGCGTTCATTCCAAAGATCTCTGGGGCTGAGTTCAAAGGGAGAGTTTTGGTATATTCTATGTAGCTGTTGTACTACAAGAAAAGAGTACAAATCAGTTGTGAAAATACCTGAACACTTCACAGACAGAGAGCCGTATGCACTATAATTATGGATCAGCCTCACTGGATGTGACAAACTGAAATATTTATCTACTTCCAGGCCATCACACCATATCATTTATCTTCTGCAGATTCTTTATACCGACTTGGTTGCTTGGGCTTACCTTTAAATCAGGCATCAAAGTGAAAGTGAACACTTACGACTTGTAAATGTTTGGCATTAACTGAAATATAATTTGTTGATATGGACACTGCAGAGTTAAGTAAACAACTTTTTTGCAAATAATAATAAAAGAAACAGGCAGAGATATTGTTAAAATGACAAAAAGCATGATACTGCGAAGAACATAACCATGGTGTGTACAAAAAATTTATCATTGAGGGATGAGACCAAAGGTTCAAAAATCCAAAAAACTCCAAATATTAAAAAGCAAAGAGAAAGAATTGCTGATCCTCAAAACTGTTTTTGGAGTAGATCATATTTCTGCTAGTTTTGCAGGGCCAGATGTCACTCTTGAATGAGAATATATGACTGGAGGCAACCCATTATAAACTATGCAGTGAATAGCAGGATATACCCCACAGGGCTTCTTCCTGAAACACCTGCCCCCAATTTCTCCTGTCCATGCGCTTTAAAATGCCGCCAGGGATTTGGATAGTGAACAAAAGAAACTGAATAAAAAACTTGGCTCTGAGAGAAAATAAAAAGCTAAAATCGATGTTTTCAATTCAGGAGCTCAGTAGCACAAGGTAACTGAAACATAATGATTAATTTGTGCATTTAAATGAGCATAGTGAGAGCTACATGGCTGCACGTCTTTGAGCCGTGCTTCTGTGTGCTATGATATCTTTCTGTCATTTTGATTATTGCATCACTAGATAAGCATTATGATTTATATACTCTGTGTTAAAACATTGCAGCTATTCTGACATGGCATGTATGCCTTAACTGTTAGACAGAAATGTTATTCACTTAGACATGCGCTGTGCGGCCTTGGCATTCTTCTGCTGGTGTCATTAGGCTGACTTGATGATTCAGGTATGTTGAGTACTGAAATCTGAAACTCCTGTGGCTCTTCCATTAGAAACTGTCTTACAGGCAATCCTATTGACAGAGCGTGACACATCGTTGACTTCCAAGTGCATATTTTGCAGTTCATATTTTCACAAACATAGCTGCCAGTTCTTTCAAACTCACATTGACTCCTACACTATCATTAATTTAATGAACAAAAGAGACACACACAGCACCTGTGACCATGTGCTGTTCACGCGCGATGTCTTCCAATGCCAATGTATAATCTGAGTGTACAGAAAGGTTCTTCCCTTGTAACAGGCTATGCTTATTTTTAACACGTGCATTGTGCTCTGTCCACATGCAACAAACATATTTTTAATAGTGGCGTTTTTAGGAGACTTTTTATTCGACTGTTCCTTTGACATATGGAGTGCCACAGGAATCGGTCCTTGGACCTGTACTTTTCTCTTTATATATTCTTCCCCCATCACAGATTCCTAACTCTTTTAAGGATATCTCGTATCATCTCAATGCAGATGATTTACAGCTTTATTTTTTATTTAAACCTAACCAAGTTAATACTTTGGTCACATTGGTTGATTATCTGTCTCACGTTAACGACTGGCTCAGTAGTAATAACCTACAGTTGAATTCAGGAAAGACTGAGGTACTAATTGTTGCTCCTCCTGATCTTCATTCTGAGATTAGCTTAAAATGATCTTCTGTCTTTCCTGTTATTAAGTCGAGTTTACGTAACCTTGGGGTTATTTTTGACGAGTCCATGACGCTTAATGAATATGTAAGATTAGTCAGCCACTCGTGTTTCTTTCATTTAAGAAATGTTTCTAAACTAAGAAATGCTGTTTCAAAATCAGAATTGGAGATGCTTGTTCATTCTTTTATTTCCTCATGACTTGATTACTGTAATGCTCCCTTTACGGGTTTGAGCAAGTCCTCTCTCACATGTCTTTAGTTAGTCCAAAATGCAGCTGCCAGGATCCTAAGTCGCGCTAGCCAGAGTGATCATATCACTCCCATTCTGCGCACACTGCACTGGCTCCCAATGTTTTATAGAATTTATTTTAAAGTTTTGGTACTTACTTTCAGAGCTTTGCATGGACAAGCTCCTGAGTACCTAACCAGTCTGCTCCAACGCTATACAACTTGTCGGACTCTTAGATCTGGGCAATAGGGCCTTCTCGTTGTCCCACCCACTCGGCTAAAAACCAATGGGATCGTGCCTTTCAGTCTGTGGCACCAAAACTATGGAATAGCCTGCCTTATAGTCGGCATGCAGCTGAGCCTGTTGATTCTTTTAAAAAACAACTGAAAACATTTCTTTTTAAACAGGCTTTTAATCATTGCTGAATATATCCTGATTGTTTATTTATTATTTTTATTGTTTTTGTTTATGTTTTGTTTTAACTGTTGTATTGTACTGTATTTGCTGTTCAGTGCTCTGTGACCTTTTGTCTGTGAAGGGCGCTATATAAATTACTACTACTACTACTACTTCTCTTTGGCACAGTTTATCATAATCATAAGGTTGTTGGCGGATCAGGTTAACAAGAGAACTTCTGATCTTTGTGACACTCAGTTAGCTATCTAATTGTTCCACCCAGTTTTAAGCAAAATTCACTCATGCTTGTTACTAGACATATCTCTCTAAAAAAAAAAAAAAAAAATTTGGAAGGCTTGGAAGGAGACGAATCATGATTTTCTCGTAGACACTTTAATGTCCCACGAGACAAGCCAGTAAGACAAAAGGACAGCTGCTGTACATGCAGATCAAGCAGCTCGGCGACAGCAGCAGGAAGCAAGCAAGCAGCTGATTGAGCAAATACGAGGTATAAAAATAAATGTATTTGTTTCCTATTGTATCACAATTTAAGAGGGGGTTTCAGTGGAACGCATGTGTTTAGCCCCCGTCCTCACAACGTGAGCGGCAGAGACGCGAAGTGGCAAATATCAAGAAATAAAAAATGAGTGAAATCATAATAACAATCTCTTTAAATTGTATATCCGGTTAACCAAACCCGGCGTTGGGCGAGCGAAGTGAGCAGGGGGCAGAGCCCCCTAGTATATTATATGTAGCATAGCGGGACTATATTTCTGCTTATATACTGTACTAGCATGATGGAAAATCATTTACAAATGTCTAGAAAAAATATGCAAAAGGCTTAAGAGTTAAGGCATAAAAAGTGATAACTTAGAACAATGACTGCTTTGTTCTGAACGGTGCAGAGATAAACATAAGTTCTCTGTAACTCTGAAATTAAATAAAGATGTCAGAAAATATTTGGATAAATGAAACTGCAAGACAAGTGTGTCTGTCTTAGTCGAAGCCGAGTCCCCATGCAGCTACTGTAGTTTTCATTCCTAATAATTTCCCAATCTGACGTTAATTCATGTCATTCATTAGATTTCCTGCTTAAATGAATGATGCTTTTGTGTTCTCATAAATATGTGCTTTGTTTACAGTATGTTGTCATCAAAAAAGCTGTTAAAATAAAATGGACATTTTTCTTAAATAATGAAAGTAATACATATTTCTGCATTCCTAAGAAAGGTGAATGCATATCCTGTAAATCCTTTAAAACTAACTCGGAAGCTAATTAAATAAGAAATGCAATTAAAGGTAGTAATTGGCCTCTGATTAAGCAATTGGTAGGGATTATAATTTAGCAGCCCCATGGGGTCTTCTTCCTCAAGCTTGAGATCTACAGGTATAAAGCCTGTTGGAGGAATATGCTAATGCATGAGCTATTTTTAGGAAGTTGCTGATTGCATGGCTCTGATTGTGACATTTTTCAAATGCATGTGCTCCTCTTAATCTTTGGAGTGATCTTATATTAGCCTCTGAAAATCAAGGAACATAATAGAGAGATAAAAAAAAAGTAAATGCTGGCTTCCATAAAGACATTTGATATAGTTTAACTTTTGGCAATTCATATAGATTAAGGTTCATGGTGTTTTATATTTATCTATTGTATATAGAATAGTCTAATAATTAAAGTACATTAATTTATATAACACTTAATCCAATTCTAAGTTACAGGATGCCACAGTCTACTCAAGAAGCAATGAATACAAGACAGGAGCTGGCCCAGAATGGATTGCCAGTAGGAAAATTGAAGTATCCAGTGAAGTATCCAAAGAAAAAACAATGCAGACACAGAGAAAGTGTGAAAACATCATAGAAGCAAACATAGTCAGTAATCAGTCAGTCAGTTATCTAAATATGATCTAAAGAACATTTAACACATGAGGCTAGAAAGTTGAGCAAACCCCATAGAGTTTGCTTCACATTGAGTTCAGTGAAATCACTGAAATGTTCGGGAACCTCACCGAATTCAATGAAATGCATTGAAGTCAATGGGGAAAGAGGAACTGAACTAGTTTTGCACCAATTACAATGGTAACAGGGTGTTTTAAATCTCCCTATAAGCTATGTTGGACTTATTATTGTGGCCAAAAATGTGATCTGAGCCACAAGGCAGCTCTGCTAACAACTGCACCACCATGCCACAGGCAGACGGACATCGTATGTTCACCCACAAACACTATTTATTTACAATATTTACCATCTTTAACTCAGTGCACTTCCCAGTGCCTCCAGCACCGTTCCCCCAAATGTCCAGGCCTCACAGTCTCTGTGCCTTTCTTTCTCTTGACCGCCTCTTGTCCTCCCTCCAGCTCCGTCCTCTTCCACCCAACTTCTGCCGATGACTGGAGGGAGGCGGCCCCTTAAATAGGAACCCGGATGGGCTCCAGCTGCTTCCCGGCATTCCCCAGTAGCCACGCCCCTGTGTGGCGGAAGTGCCGGCTGCGCACCTGGAAGCCGTCCGGGTGTCCCCTGTCATCTTCCTCCCAGCACTTCCTGGTGTGGCAGAAATGCTGGGCTCCTGGGATATTCCGGCACCGGGGCGCTGCCTGGCGGTGGCCACGGGTCCCTATAGGGCTGGGCTTCCAAGCCCTTTACCCGAGGCCCCCAATGTAACCAGGATGGACGCCCCCTCGCGGTCTGGAGGAGGCACAAGCCCTCCTCCGGTCCTCCTGGGACCACAATATATATATATATTTGCAGCTGGAGATCCACAAAGGGAGAAAATGAATCACGTATCAGAAGTAGTTTTTTATTCCTGAGCTTTCAACCCCTGCCAGGGGTCTTCATCAGAGGATAATGCTTAGACTTACAAGAATCAAAGGCAATATATAGCAAAAAAATTATGTGGGGGCGGGGGGAGAGGTGGCTAAGTCAGTATGGTCAGGAGTGGGGTGGGTATTGGGTGTGAAGTCTTGTTTATTATGAATATGTTCTTAAGTTTGCATTTGCTGGATTTATGTCCAAGTGTCTGTTGATGGCATTCTCATTTGATAACCAGGATTCGGCCAGTTCTCTGGCACTTTTCGTACTGGCCTTGAATTTTACTTGTACACTGTCCCAGTTAAATGTATGTCCTGTTGATTTAGTGTGCGTATAGATCAATGCTAGTGGGTCCTTTCTTCTGATGGCGTTGCAGTGTTCCTGTATACGTGTTGCGATTCTTTTTCAATGTATACCACTGAGCACGAACTGCATGAAATGCTGTACACTGCGTTTCGTGTTTCTGCTGTCGATTTCTTGTTTTTAGCATTAAAGAAGATGAAGACCCCTGGCAGGAATAAAAAACTACTTTTGATATGTGATTCATTTTCTCCCTTTGTGGATCTCCAGCTGCAAATATGCAAACCGTATAACAGACCTTCTCTTCCATATATATATATATATATATATATATATATATATATATATATATATATATATATATATATATATATCCATCCATCCATTTTCTAACCCACTGAATCCAAATAGGGTCACGGGGGTCTGCCGGAGCCAATCCCAGCCAACACAGGGCACAAGGCAGGAACCAATCCTGGGCGGGGTGCCAACCCACCGCAGGACACACACAAACACACCCACACACCAATCACACACTAGGGCCAATTCAGAATTGCCAATCCACCTAACCTGCATGTCTTTGGATCGTGGGAGGAAACCAGAGTGCCCGGAGGAAACCCACGCAGACACGGGGAACCCGGGTCCCCTAACTGCGAGGCAGCAGTGCTACCACTGCGCCACCATGCCGCCTATATATATATATATATATATATATATATATATATATATATATATGTATGTATATATATATATATATATATATATATATATATACACACACATCATTGCACTCACAGACTTCCAGTATTTGTGCACAAGTAGACTTTGGCTATACCACAAAGTCTGACTGAGTAGTACTGCTTCTTTTCATTGCTTGAAGGAATGT
The DNA here is from genome assembly GCF_016835505.1 of Polypterus senegalus. Taxonomy (NCBI): domain Eukaryota; kingdom Metazoa; phylum Chordata; class Cladistia; order Polypteriformes; family Polypteridae; genus Polypterus; species Polypterus senegalus. The sequence continues at coordinate 45,143,542 of NC_053159.1, forward strand.
CTTTTTTTGTTTTTGATCTATGTTGTATCCAGATATTTGGCACTTTTTTCTTCCATCAGGAAGAGAGAAACATTTCATAAAAAGCAATAAATCATTAATTATTAGTATTATTATTTCACCAGATGTTGTGTTTTCTGACTTTCCTTTAAAGCTTATTTTGACTCTAGCTGCAAATAGCTAACTATGCATGCACAAATAGTCATACGGCGCTGTGCTGGATCAGTGTTATATATCTAGTGGCAATATTTTCATTACGGTAAGCTAATGGACCCTCAAATAAAAATACTGCAATACTGCTTTGTTTTGAATGCATGAAGCAGATTGATCAGGCAGCAGTTTTACAGTATGCAGGCGTGAAAGTTCTGCGCATGGCTGTTACAGCGCTGTGACTTCATGTTGGTCTCACAAAGTATCATGGGGGACTGGGAAAAAATGTTTGCCTAGGTTAGAAGCACACCAGATTTCCAAGAAAATATTCATTGAACAAGGACACCAGTAAACACAGCATATTTGTAGCAAAAAACGCTTTGGTGAACTTTGCCAATTAACACTACATCAGAGATTTTATGCTGATAATCATTTATCGACAAATTTCTTACATTAGAAAATCTTAAAACATCCAACCATTTTTTAAAAATGGTATCCTTCTTGTACAGGATTACTGTGGGTTGAGGCTAATCATAGCAACATCAATACACAGCAAGAATTAATCGCGAATATCACGTCAGACCAACATATAGCAGACTCCAACACACACACACACTCATTGATACAAGGCCAATTCAGATTTACCCCTCAGCTTAACCTTGATGTTTTTAAAATGTAGAAGGAAACCCATGTTGTGCACAGGGGAGAATGAACATGAACAGAGAACAGTCTGTGAAATGAACTCAAGTACCTGGAGGTGACAGACAGCACTGCTAGAAACTCTGTCAACATGGTAATCAATGTAAGAAAATGCAATACTGAAATATGACAAAATATGAAGTTTGAATATGAGTTTGTTGCAATTAAAACTAACAAAATATTACTGGTATAGCTTAGGTAATAAAGTGTATCATATTACACTAACGTCAAATATAAAACATTTCATAAGCTATAGGTCTTTACATTTAAAACTGCTTTTGAATGTTGCTTATTGACAAGAGACATTGGGCTAAGTGGTTTCCTTATGTTCTTATGACTGTTCACAAATGAAAACATACCTCTCCCTCCGGCGGTGCATAATATAAGCCACTAGAGTCAAACTTGTAGTCAGGGTTGCCTGTTATCTCATTGCTGTAAAACTTGGAAAGGATGCTTCGTAATGTGCGTCGGTCCCAGTCATCTGTCACCCGGCCTCCATAGTTGCACTCACCAGTCATGTACCGGATTGCATCAAAAGGTATTTCCTACAAAGGCAGAGAGAAGCTGCATGAAAAATGTATGTAGTACAGACATTTATATTCTAGGCTAATCCTCAGTGTGAGGAGTAACTTAAAGCATATTTGAGCACACCAGGCTTCCTCGTGGACAAGAAAACATAACATACTCAAAAGCTGTCTTGCATCCAATATTGTCTGAATAGCCTCGTGCTCTGTGCAGACCTGATTTGGATTAAAAGAGCTTGGTAATGTTATCTTAAGTACAAGAAATTAATTCTTTAAATATCAGTTTAGGCATTATATTTTATTGATAATCGAATAAAGACAGAAAGGAGTTTTAATCACAAAGTGTAAGAAAAATGAATCAGTACATTTCATGACAACATGAAGTAGACTATGTACAGAAGTTATTTTTATATACAGTAACTACTAGCAAAATACCCGCACTTCGCAGCGGTGAAGTACTGCCTTAAAATTTTTATTAAGAAGAAAATTAAACCTTTTTAAACTGAGGGAAAATATACCAATAATTATTTGTTAAGGATTTCTTTGTATACCACATTGTCAGTTCGGCCCTCCAGTTGTAATATGACCAAGCTGTGCGCTGAGCTTACTCTTGAGCATGCAACATACAGTTGGCCATTGAACAGTAATCTTGTTTCAAATCTCACAGCTTGGATTGCTGCTGTCATAATCAGTTTGAGTTTCATGGTTTGTTTCAATTACGACAGTATTTGTAGGACTTGTGTTGAAGAGACATTTGGCATCTGTCAAGTGTTTTAAGTATACAACCGGTTTCATCGATAACTTCACTTCCAGCTTTTGAGAGTTTAAACATTCATAAACATCAAAGTGTCTACTACTGAAATTGTGACCTGTCAATCTAAGATGTTTAAGAGGCATTAGCAGTTGTCGAAAGGTGTAAAATATTTGGCCATTTCGGTCCACTTGAAAGCGACAACCGAACAATTCACCGGCAGCCATCAACTCACATGCAGATGCATAGGTGAAGGGTTTAAGCATTTCACTGTTCTAGTGCTCCTGTGTAGTATAATTATCTCCTGTACCGTCATCAGTCCACACCTTGAACCTGTCCCAGTCATTCAATACATAAGACACAATGTTCCTCCGGATATCAAGAGTGAGCCTGATATGGCCGTGCAATATGTAACAAAGAGAATGGAAAAGGTAGGTGCCATCTCTGGGCATGGAAACCACTCAGTAAGTGACAGTTCTTTGATCGATGGTGATCACCTCGATAGACATGTTAATGGGGGTACGGTTGGAATGATAAAGGAAATGGGTACCTGAACAATGTAAAGTAAGTCTAAAATACCTACACAATAACTATAATCATAATAAATGAGCAATAAAACAGCGGAGAAGCTGTGGATTAAATAAAAAGGCTGTAGTTATCAGCAGGGAGACGTGAATCCTGTGGCGAAGCAAGGAAGGGAATGTAGAGACTGGAGCGATGGACGGCCATATATAGGCAGGCAGCCAACAACGTGGGAGGCGTTGGGTTGGGGGACCCAACGCCGCCTCATACTGTGACCAAGCTGCAGGCTATGGACGTATACCTGTATATGTACGTAAGTAGGATTCAGTTAGCGTTGGGAAACCGCATACCAAATTTCTTGAAGATGGACCCATAAGTAACAAAGACTGTTGAAAAGTTCAATATGGCAGCCGACAGTGGCATCATACCACCAAAATAAGTACCAAATTTCAGCCTTCTACCTACACGGGAAGTTGGAGAATTAGTGACGTTGGAAAGTTCAATATGGCTGACAGTGGCGTCATGCCACCGAAATAAGTACGTACATTGGTTTTGGTTAGCGCAGGGAAGCCACCTACCAAATTTCGTGAAGATGGGGCCATAAATAAGAAAGTTCAACATGTCGGACTTTGTTGACCGTTATGACCGTTACGCGTAGAATTTTGAAATGAAACCTGCTTAACTTTTGTAAGTAAGCTGTAAGGAATGAGCCTGCCAAATTTCAGCCTTCTACCTACACGGGAAGTTGGAAAATTAGTGACGTTGGAAAGTTCAATATGGCGGCCGACAGTGGCGTCATACCATCGAAATAAATACGTAAATCGGTTTCGGTTAGCGCAGGGAAGCCGCCTACCAAATTTGTGAAGATGGAGCCATAAATAAGAAAGTTCAACATGGCGGATATTGTCGACCGTTATCGACCGTTATGACCGTTACGTGTAGAATTTCGAAATAAAACCTGCTTAACTTTTGTAAGTAAGCTGTAAGGAATGAGCCTGCCAAATTTCAGCCTTCCTACACGGGAAGTTGGAGAATAAGTGATGAGTGAGTGAGTGAGTGAGTGAGTGAGTCAGTGAGGGCTTTGCCTTTTATTAGTATAGATCAAAGCATTTTCTTTGGGAGCTTGAGAGGCCAGACATTCCAGCAATAAAAGATACTATAATGGGTATTGAAGTGTGACATGGTTTATTAAAACTGTTTCTGTTATTAGTATTCCTTAAATTGAGCATAACTTCATACAGTGTTTTAAGCCCACATTGGACCACCAGCTACTTCATGTTTATACAGTCACAGTACAGGCAGCTTAACTGTCTTATATGTATTTAAACTTGAGGGCCAGCTGACACTCAAGGCATTAATCTTCCTACTGTAGAGGATTACCTTGTTGACCAGGAGAAATGATGTGGTCAGTATGGCACAACATAACGGGAGATCTTATTGTGTGGCAAACCAGAAAAATCAAAAATAAAAAGCTATTTCTTCAATTTGACTGGTAGATTGCTGAATATTATTTAAAAGGGTAGCAGGGGTTAGGTAACGTTTTTAAGGTAATTTTCAGTCAAAACTGAAGACCACTGCGTCTAAACAGATACAGAACCAGGTTTGAAGTCAGGAACACATCAAGGTAGAAATCAAAAACTCAACTCCTAAACCTTGGCATTATGTTGCCACTAATACAACTAGGAAAATATTTCTCCTTTGTTCAAGGTGTTTGTGAATTTAATTGCAAATCATAAACAAATCTGGCCAAGCTTTCCCATACTTTCACAGACATCTAACAAGAAAGTTTGGCTTAGAACCCTCTTTTATAGTAGTAGGGTGTTGTATCATATTAGACATTATAAATGTAGTGAGAAGTCAAGCAAAATTACACCTTTTATTGGATAACTAAAAAGATTACAATATGCAAGCTTTTGAGGAAACTCATGTATTGCCATTACATCTTGCCTGAAGAAGGGGCCTGAGTTGCCTTAGAAGCTTGCATATTGTAATCTTTTTAGTTATTCAATAAAAGGTGTGATTTTGCTTGACTTCTCACTGATGACATATTGGAAAGACTGGCTATTAGCTAAACAAACGGGCTTCAGGGTCCAAATGGTCTCTGCTTGTTTCTCAAGTTTTTTATGTTTCTACATAATTTTTCAAGCTTTCATGTCTTTTTTCCCCCAGTATACTGTAGAGTTTTATTTGTTTGATAAACCTATTTAGTTCTTTTGGACAAGTAAAACAGTATATTGTTTTATCTGAATTGATTTTTATCCTTTTCATTTGGTGGTAAACGTAATTATTGGTTTTTAGTACTTTAGCAATTCCGTGCTTTTCATTTGATTACCTCTGATACGTACAGCTTCTAGTTTCTTAATTAATCTTTAGTGTAGGAGCGTATCAAAGGCTTTTTGAAAGTCTAAATGAATTATTTCATATACTTTGTTTTTCTCAATTTGTGCAGTTGCCTGTTCAAAAAAAATTTTAAAGACATATTTAGCAGCATCTTCCTCTCACAAACCTATGCTGACTTTTATTTAGTATACTAGGGGGCTCTGACCCCTGTTCGCTTCGCTCGCCAACCCTTTGGCGGGCACTACACACTAGTCCCTTCGCGGGTCTGCTGCTAGGCGTATGGGGAAGCAGATTGTTACATATGCATAATAGAACTAGCTATTTTACATTACAGCGAGTAATTAAACATAGGAAAAAATAGTAAAACATAATAAATTCAAAGAAAAATATGTGTCATGTTGAGTTATACGTGTTTGTTCTGTTTGGCTTTGAAATTAAGACGCAAATACTTTTGAAACTAACACTTTTGCTATAAAATGTCAGTAAAAACAATATTTGGAATTAACTTTTCATCAATATCACATTAAATTTTGATTCTGTGTTTGGACTTACATCGTGAAAATGCAACGTTTAACTGCCTGTGAGTGAATATTGTTTCTTTCTCTCTAATAAATAAAGTGACTTTTTCGAATGTTTGCCCCTGTAATTTGTTAATTGTCATAGCAAAAGCTATTCTAACGGGAAACTGTAAATGTTTTAATATGAACAGCATATCAAGATCTCCTTCTGTGTCTAATGTACTACATTACCTTTCTTGTCGCCTGTTAAAATTTTACATGTCAGAATTGTTCCACTAATTTTGAGTACAACTAATCTTGTCCTATTGCATAGCCCCTCACTCATACATAAATTACGCAATAACATTACAATACATCCTTCTTTCAGTGTTAATTCGGCTGGTGAATATTCTATGGGATATTGTAAGTTGATGTTTTCATCTTCCGCAACATCACCACCAACTGTTTCAGCATAGTCTATTGATACACATTTAACCAATTTGCCGTGTAACCGATCGCCAATTTTCATGTTACTTCGCTTTATCTTCATCATTTCTCGGTGCTAGGATTGCCCGTGTACTCAATTCTTCTGTTGATAATCCTTCAGGATGAAATTCTTCAATAAGATTTGGACATAATAAGTCTTCTTTTATTGGGAACTTAAAATGAGGAAAAAGTAAAAATTTATAAATGCTGAGAGCGCAGGAACTCTGCCTTACAAAAGGATTCACACGAATGAGAAGTGAGAGGACCGTGGGTGTGGGCCATTAAAAAAAATTCTTGTGGGCCATTACAAAAAATCTCTTGGCAATAATCGTGTCTTGTCTCAAGATTTTCTTTTATAATGCAGAGATTATTTTCATATAGGTACTTTATTACTTATTATAGTTTCCATGATTTTACGTCGTGTTGAAGTAAGGAAGACGTAAGGAAGAGGAGGAACACAGCACTAATCAGTAAATCAATAAATATTTACTTTATGTAGAGTGGATTTTTCATGAAAAGATACATTACAAAGCAAAAAGGAGAATACAAAGGAGACCAATGTTATACTAATGGCAATGGTCCAAATTCTACCTTAGACAAACCTGGAGTGACCGAGAATATTATAATTCACACTTGTCTTATTTGCCATTGAGCTTGTTCCTTACTCAAATGTATTTGTGAATGAGCAGCAAGAGTACAAATGAAAGGCAGCTTTTGTTTTCCATCTAGACTCAGTCTCTGAGGGTGTATACAGGTTACCACATGGCACTCCTTCACAATAGGTATTTGGAAACTAATTAGACATCTGTTCACACAATTTGTGGGAGGTTTTGATCACCCTGCTAAATGAGACTATAAAAAATAAGCCTACTTGTCTACATAATATTCTAAACATCCTCCTTCTTTAAATCCATTTACAAATTAAAGTGTACAAATTAAAAGCATCATTTGCATCTTATAATGACACAAGTCACCTGGAAATATAATCAGGTGCCATCTGATAAGTGCAGTAACTTTATAATAACAGTTTCTGCTGGAGCATACACATATGGGGAAGAGGTGTAACAGACATGGACTGTTTGTGAGGTCACCTTGGGGGATTACAAAGACGCTGGGTTCAAAATAAACTGTACATAGAAGAGTAAGCAGAGCTTAATATTTGTGTGTGGCATACGTCTCAATTAATTTTACTCTTCTTGTTTCATTATTCATATAACTAATTATTGGATGTATACAACATGTTATATTCCCTATAAATAACATACAAATGTAGCTTGAGTGCTAAGCAAAGCACCCCCTTCAGTACCTGAAAAACTTAAATATGTTTTCCATTGTGTTGTTCTTGAAAACAAATATAATGGCTGAATGATTAGTATCCAGTTGCCCTCACCTCAGTGGCAATGAAATGTCTCAAAATGCTTGTGCTTTTGCAAACAGATCTGTGGATGATGCTGTATTCACACTGGTCTTCATCGTCTGGACAGTCCATCTATTATCCAACCCGCTATATCCTAACTACAGGGCCATGGGGGTCTGCTGGAGCCAATCTCAGCCAACATAGGGCGCAAGGCAGGAAACAAACCCCGGGTAGGGTGCCAGCCCACTGCAGGGCGCACACACACGCCACCCATAGACCCAGCACACACTAGGGACAATTTAGAATTGCCAACGCACCTAACCTGCATGCCTTTGGACTGTGGGAGGAAACTGGAGTACCCGAAGGAAACCCCTGCAGACACAGGGAGAACATGCAAACTCCACGCAGGGTGGACCCAAGAAGCGAACCCGGGTATCCTAACTGCAAGGCAGCAGCGCTACCCACTGCGCCACTGTGCCGCCCGTCTGGACAGTCATGTATGCTATTTATTGACTACAGTTCAGTTTTTAATACCATTATACCTTCTAATTTGGCTCTGCCCAATTCCATCTGAAACTGGATATTGAATTTTTTAACAACAGGTACAATTCAGGTAGTTAGGATTGGTAACAAACAATCATCACCACTGATGTTGAAAACTGAAGCTTCAAAAGATTTCTGTCTGAGTCCAAATCTGTACTTGCTTTTCACTTATGACTGCACACCCATGACAATAATTTTATAATTAAATTCATTAATAACACCACAGTCTTTGGTTTCATTATGAACAACAGTGAGACTGCATACCATCAGGAGATTATAGTCTGGCTTACTGGTGTCACATGAACAATGTCACCTTGAACTTGAACAAAACTAAAGAAATGATTATGGACTTTAGGAAGGGGACAAGTGAACCACTCACCAGTCTGCATTAGTGGCGCTCTGGTGGAGAGAGTGGATATTTTCAAATTTCTCAGTATCCGCATCTCAGAGAAATTAAGTTGGCCAACAAGTACAGCACTGCCATCATTAAAAAAACAAAAGCCCAGTAGTGCCTCCACTTCAAATTCTTGAGGAAATGTAGTATGTGGAATCAAATCCTGGTGAACATCAACCACAGTACTATTGATAGAGTACCAACAAGTGGGTTCAGAATCAGATTTGGGAACACCACAGTCCAGGAAAAGAGATCACTAAAAAGACTGGTGTAGCAGGCATAGCGTATCACTGGCTCTGTTCTTCCTACAATGGAGCCCATATACACCAAACAGTACAGAAATAGGACTAATGCAATTCTACTCAGCCCAGGACAAGTCTGTTTTCTAAACTGTGGCCTGGCTGTAGGTATGCAGGTGTCAAAGTTAGCACCTCTTGGTTCAAAAACTGTTTTTATTTCTCTGCAGACTGTTTTCTCAATAATGTTTATCATAGTTAGAAAAAGTAAACTGGACATTAAACATTCAACTATACGCTACCTATAATGTAAGTGTTCTGTTCTGTACTTGCACTGATTTTCAGTTGTTTTGTCATATTGTATATCGGTGATCATGTACCTAACTGGACAGATCGAGTAAGATTTCCTGTGTACATTCATGCAAATAAAGAATCTCTCTCTCTCTCTAATATGATTATAGAATAGGCTGTTTCCTCATGTTAACAAACAAGAATAGAGTCAAATTTATAGAAAGAGCAAGCAAAAGAGATACAAAACACTGACAATAATACAAACATGCATTGGATTGGCCTACAACCCTATTTAATGACAGAAAGGAAAACTGGCCAAGGAAAAAGGCAAATCAACTCACTAAAGTACCCTAAAATCCTATTGTCACCATTCTGTACCTGATGAACTTAATTTGTGTTTGCCTACCCAGCTTGTAGCTATTTTGTTACTTTTGTAAATACAAAATATAGTGTGACTACAGATTCTATCCTGTCCTTTAATATCAACTAAGATGTCACACACTCAAATGTATAAAAAGCGTTAAGTAAAAGATTTACAAAAATGTAGTAATGATACAAAAAAGTTTTAGATCGGCCTACAACCCTATTTAATGACACTGGCCGAGTTAAAAGGCAGCATCACTCACAAAATACTCCTGAAATCTGCGGTGACTATCCAGTACCTAATGGACCCGGCATTTGGCCGTTATGTTGTTCTTGTAAATTTGAAATATAATATGACTGCTGACTCTACCCTGAGGAGTAAACATTTTTCTGCAGTAACAAAAAAGCTGTTTGAGCTCCTCTTGAGTTCAAATGAGTTTTTTTCTTAGGCTCCAGCTTCACAGACCTGTAAAAAAATGTGAGGGCAATTTTATCCAGCAAATAACAAACAGCTACAAGAGCTTAAAGAGATGCTAGAAGCAGGCCTTGTGATGTTACTGAACAACTTTCAAATGTACAAGAGTCATAGCTAAATAGTAAATTAACAGAGAAGTCTATTTTGGAGTGCCAAATTCATCTACTGCCTCCTTATAAAAAAATTAAAATAAAGGGCCATGTATGTTCACATTCAGATCCAAATGTGTTTTCAAATGAATGCAGTTATCTCTGTTAGGTCACTGGAGCCTAATCCTACAGCAAATGGCATGTGTCTTTTTTTTTCTTTTTTTAATATTATTGATTTTTTTAAAATAAAACAACACTCCGTACACATAACTCGAGTTTTACAAAAAGAAAAAAAAAACAGAAAAAAGAAAAAGGTTCAAAACAAATCAAGCCCCATCCCTGAGAAAGAGAGCTAGATCAGCAGTGTAAAACTTTATGCTAGTAAAGACAAATGAATAGATAAAATAATAAATGAATAAAGATACATGGAGTAAAAGAGGGGAGAGAACCTGCTTCCTCAATTTAAATGCTTATTCTAAAATATTATTGATTAGATCCTGCCAGGTTTTGAAAAAGTTTTGCGCAGATCCTTGAAGTACGAATTTGATTTTTTCCGGTTTCAAATAGTATATAACATGAGTTACCCACTGACTTAAAAGAGGTGAGTTAGGATTCTTCCAGTTTATCAAAATAAGTCTACGTGCCAATAGTGCAGTAAAGGCAATTACAGTTTGTTTGTCCTTCTCCACTTTAAGCCCATCTGGAAGTAAACCAAACACAGCTGTTAATGGGTTAGGAGGGACTGTGACACCAAGGCTGTCTGAAAGGCATTTAAAGATTTTGGTCCAGAATGATGTTAATTTGGTGCAGGCCCAAAACATGTGGCCCAGTGAAGCCGGAACTTAATTGCAGCGTTCGGAGGTTGGATCTTGCCCTGGAAACATTTTGGACAATTTTAAACGAGAGAGATGCGCATATGGAGCTCGAGTGAATTCTGTGCATTGCTACTTTCCACTCCTTTTCTGAAATATTGAGTAAGAGATCTTTTTTTTCAAATAGGATGTTGGTCTCTGATACACACACCTAATTTAAGTTTACTTCCAGCACAATGTTTTATTGTAAGGAAATTGGTGGTCGATTTACATATACACCTGAACTGTGTCCTGTACTGGAGTGTACCCTCTTAGTATTTCAAAATCAAAATGGCATCAATATAGTTGAACTGTGACTATGCTACCTGCTTTGGTGGTGCCCAAAAGCCATCACAGTTATCACCTATACCAAAGCAACCTAAGCCAAAATAGATAAAACTGTCAGCTTATGATTCCTTTAAGTTGTAACAGAACTACAAAGATAGATTTATATTTATAGTATGCCCAGTGTACACATTGTGTTTATAGCTGTCCTTTTACATCTATGTGTATATGATGGCATATGTATGTTGTAAGTGCCATGGTGGATGGACTGGCATCCTGACAAGGACAGAGGGTGACTCTTTTCCTAGTCAGGAGGCTGCAATATAAGGAAAACATGAGCAGAGAAAAAAAAAAACATCTGGGAAGGTTATTAATTCCTATTCCAACTGGGATAAAAGAATAATGGATGGACTATGGGAGGCTGGGGATTCTGAACACTCTTCAGTATGAGATGACAAGTGCTCCTCAGGTCTGATCCCAGTTTGCACACCCACAGGGTTACCTGAGACTTCTAGTTTCGAAGGGCGACACTATAAGGATCCTTGGGTGCCACCAGGGGGTGCTATTAGAATACACCTTCCTAGTTTGGGAGACTTCCATATTCACCAGAAGTGCTTCTGTTATGCAAGGCCATGGCTCCAGAAGTACACCCAAGTCTATCATAAAAGAAAGCCACCTTGATTCAATGGTTGAGCCAGAGTTGGGAGGCAGCAGGGCAAAACTCAACTGAAAGAGTGGAAGAAGACATTGTATTTATTGGTGATTGTGGTGCTGACTATGAACACTAGAATAAAGAAGGTATTGTTAATAAAAAAAACTAAAGATTTATTTGCACCTGGGGCTGTTTTAGTGTAAATTGTCTTGGGTTTGGCGGCTGGTGGTACTTCCAGGAGATCAAAATGTGTACAGGCGGTTTCCATTTGATAGAAGAGCTAATGGGCCAGCAGTAACACTCTGCATTTACTTTTTCTGGTAATAGAATTTCCAATCTTTCAAATATGTCTGTTCTGTACATCATTTAGATTTAAAACGCCATCCAGTAAAGCATGGTGCCAGATTTGTTTCTATCTACATATCAAGTTTTCTACTTCAAAAACATCTAGACATCAGCCACCCTTGGTCTAGGAATTATTATTGTTCATCTCATCTGTTACTTCCCAATACCATTTCAGAAGTCAGAAAGGTGGCTACCTGAAATATAATTTCAGACAGTGCTCCTGCTGCTTTCTGCATTACCACAAAATGCATGGTGAGATCATTCAGCCTTTTTTTTGTTCTCTGGGGATTGTGCCATCTGCTATTAATTTCTTCATCCAGTTCCAACCACTACAGTTACAGCCAGGTTCCTGCTAGCATTACAGTCTACTAAAAATACTTCTTTTATTAACTATTTAATAATTTTTTTGTGCATCAGCTATGGACTTCTGTTGTATTTGTTTTATATATGTATAGGTGATGGTGTTTTGCTGGAGAACTTGGTTTGTTTTGTACATTACTTATGATTCTTATAGTCTGTATATATGAATGCTCATTTTTTTTATATGTTGTTAAGCCCGTGTGCTTAGGGGACATCTTCAGTGCTGTGGCCAGGTATGTAATTCCATCCAGTGTCTAGAGGAGACATTGTTGCTAACACATTCTTCTTTTACACTCACACATCAGACTGACGTTAGATGAAAGCGACTACTGCACCAGTCAAGGAAGCTCTGTCCCTTTTGGGAGACCCTCTATAAAACCTCATGGGCCTCCAGAGAAGGAGTTTAATTTTGGACTCACAAGTGAGGAAAACTGAACTCTAACTCAGAAGCAACAGCTCTGTGTGAACTCCTGCTCACAGCCAACGATGTTGTTTGCACTCCCATAATGTATTTTATTTTCATTTACTGTTATTTGCCATCTTTAATTGTGGGTTATCAATGTGGCACCCCATCCGCACTCACACAGGTAAATTTAGAATTTGCAAGTAATCTGACACACACTTCTTTGGGATGTGGGAAATAAACAGTACTGAGACAAAATGCACTATAAAAGCCTATGGAGCTTGAGTGTATTCTGTACATGGCTGCCTTCCAGTCCTTTTCTGAAATGTTAAGAGAAAGATCCTTTCCTCATTGTGCCCTGGGATGTTTGAAAGGAAGAGACTTTAAAATGTTTTTAGAAATTGTGGAGATGCTATCTGAGTCTTCAAGATTGAGCAATATTTCTTCTCAAACAGAAATACGTGGAAGGTGATGAAAAATTGGGCAGGTTCAGTTTAACAAAGTTTCTAGCTTGAAAGCCATGGAAAAATGTGTTGAAAAGTTAAATTTGAAGTTAATTCCTCGTAGGATGCAAAAACATTATCGATGTACATGGCTCTAAATGTTTTAATCTCAGACATTGTCCAAGCATTAAATAATGTATATGTTTGAAAGGGTGGAAAAGAGTGATTGTCATGTAGAGGTGCAATAGATAAGAGCTTGTCTGTCTTAAAGTGCTTCCTACATTGGTTCCATATTCTGAGTGAATGAAGGGCAATTGGAATATTAGTGTATTGATGATAGATTGTATTTACTAGAGCAGTGTTTCCCAACCTCAGTCCTGGGGGCCCACTGTGGCTGCAGGTTTTTGTTCCAACCAGATTTCTAATCAGTGACGACACCTGATAGCACTGAGCTCATTTAATTAGCTGGTATTATTTTTCTTTTATTCTACATTCAGAAAAGCACAGCAACATGACTTTTACATTTATAAGACATTTAGAAATATTTCTGCTTTTGCTATAGATTTAAATGCTTAACTCTCTTTTGTTGATTTCATTATATGTTGCCCTTTCTCTGTGCAGTTTTACCCCTTTGTTGTATCTTATTAATGACAATTAAAAATGAGCAGATCAGACACCCAGGCAAACAACACTAAATAATGAAAGGCTGAAACTACTTTAGAGTCAGCCACTAATTAGTAAATAATGGATTAATTAAACAATTAGAGCACCTAGAATGAAAATCAAGATGAAAATATTGTTAAAAAGAAAAAAAAAACATTATTCCACTATAACTGATTGGTACATTTTAATATATATATTTTTTTACCAAACTTAGTTTCCTAATTTCTATATTGTTCCCAAAACACAGAACTTGGGAAATAACACATCACTTAATTAGCCCAGGAGTCCAATTAAAAACAGAAACTGGTTGGAATAAAAACCTTCAGCCACAGTGTGCCCCCAGGACCGAGGTTGGGAAACACTGTACTAGAGCACAGAGCAGGGAATTTAAAGAAGTACTGCAAGATTTTAATTCTATTGTAGACCAGGCTTGGATATGCTCATCAACTTGTATCGATGTACAGGTCTTTATGGACTGTATATTTGCCGCCAAGTAATACAATTAAACGTTAGGTAGTGCCATGCTGCCTTCTGCATTAGATCATGCGGGAGATGGCCTTTGGATGGGTGGATGTTTTGAATTCTATGATTAAATCTAATTTCTAAAAAACAAGATTTGCTAATATGAATATAATAAACATTTCTAAATCACAATGAAGTGAACTCGGCAATATTCACTCATCACTACTTGGAAAGGATGTTCATCTTAAAAATGTTGATTCTCTCTGCTAATGTGAAATGGAGGGTAGACCATCTATTCACAACTTGTTTATTTTTTTTCCAGGCAGAAATTTTGTTGAAAAATGGGATTTGTATTTACTTTTGATTTTTACCCCTAGATATTTAAACTGATCTGCTAAGATAAATGGGAAGGTGTCCAGTCTAGTACTGAGTGCTAGAGTGTTCACTGTAATAAAAGCACACTTTTATTCAAATTAATTTTGAGTCCAGATATCTTTTGAAAATCTGCTAGTGCTTTTAGGACTTCTGGCACAGAATTTTGTGGGTCAGATATATACATACCATATCATCTGCATATAGTGACATTTTCTGTTCAAGTCCCTCTCTGAATGGCAATTGCAAAGAGCAATGGTGATAGGGGATATCCTTGTCGAGTACTAGCTTGAAGTAGTCTGAAATAATCTTGAACTGAGGCATCTGGACTAGTATAGAGTAGTTTTTACATACAGTTTGTTTGGGCCAAAACCAAATTTGTGCAATGTGGTGAATAGGGGGTCCCATTCAAACATGTCTAATACTTTTCTGTATCTAAATAAAGTAAGATCTTGGGGTGTTAGATTTAATGGGTGAATATATTATAATAAATAAACGTCAAAGATTAGAAGCTAAGTGTCTGCCTTTAATAAGTCTGGTTTATTCTTGTGATATTACAGAAGGAAGCACTTTCTCAGTCCTTCTAGCTAGCACTTTGGAGAGCATCTTAATATCATTATTCAGGAGTGAGATTGGTCTGTATGATGCACATTGTAGTAAGTCCTTATTTTTCTTAGGAAAGACAATAATTAATGCTTGGAGTAAACTTTGAGGCAAAATTTTGTTGTCTTTAGCTTCTATAAACGTTACTAATAAAAGTACAGCTAACTTATTTTATTTTTTTAAATATTCCCACTTTGAAGTGAGTTTATTGCATTTAGTAATTCTGAGAGTGTCGGAGGTTTATCCAGTTCCATACCACAAAGATTATCTAGCTGTGGTGTCTGTAATGAGTCAAAGAACTCAGATTGTTTGGAATATAAGGACTTATAGTACTCTCTAAATGTGTGTGTTATATTTTTATGGTCTATGATTTTATCTCCCTCTATGTTGATAATTGCTGTTAATGCTATGCGGACTTCCTGCATGTAGATTTTGTGAGCTAAAACCTTATTGGCCTTCTCTCTGTTTTCATAATAATGATGTTGCAATTTAAAGATGAGCTGTTCAGTTTCTTTAGTAGTCAAGAAGTTAAATTCTGATTGCAAAACCTGTCTTTTCCAATAAAGTGCCTCATTTGGAGATCTGGCGTTTTCTATATCTATTCTGGTAATTTTGCTGATTAAATCAGATACCTTCTTGGTTTCCAATTTATTTTTGTGAGAAAGATATGAAATAATCTGTCCTCTTAAAAATGCCTTCAGAGTTTCCCAGAGTATTCCTGCAGAGATCTCTGGGGATGCATTTGTCTCCAGAAAATAATCAATTTATTTGGATATGAATTCTATACAGTGCTCATCAGGTAATGACAGGTGGTTAAGATGTCAGCTACAAGATGAGTGTGTGGGGTATAGTAAGTTAAGCTCCATGATCAGAGGGGCATGGTCGGAGATAAAAATAGCGTCATACTTACACGATTTGATAATGGGCAAAAAATTATTGTCTATGAAGAAATAATCAATTCCTGAGTAACACTATTGAACTTGTAATAAGAAGGAATATGCTCTGTTATGATTTAAGAACCTCCATGGGTTCGATAAGTTCTAATCTATTACA
This sequence comes from Polypterus senegalus, assembly GCF_016835505.1. Classification (NCBI taxonomy): domain Eukaryota; kingdom Metazoa; phylum Chordata; class Cladistia; order Polypteriformes; family Polypteridae; genus Polypterus; species Polypterus senegalus. Next base: position 45,159,748 of record NC_053159.1, read on the forward strand.
AATTGTGTAATTATTTTTGCAGTATTGGATGTTATTGTTGTTGCAGCTGAAGACCTATCCAGGTCTGGATTTAAAACACAAAGCCTACAACCATTATAATTTTATGAGTTTCCACATTAGGAATAAATGCAAATACATGGATGAAATCTGTATCATCTATGTTAGGTGCATAAATATTCATCAGAATCAGTTCAGTATTAAATAATTTGCTAATCACCATGACATATTGCCCTTCAGGATCACATAATACAGTCTAACACTACAAATGGGATAGTTCTGTGTATTAAGATTCTCACAACCCCAGTTTTCTTTATATAACTGGAGTGAAGAATTTGGCTAATCCACTCTCTTTGCAACCAAAACTGGTCCTTACTTATTAAGTGAGTCTCCTGTAAAAATACTATCTTGGCATTTAAACCTGTTCAGTGAGTGAATACTTTCTTTCCCTTTAATTCCTATGTTGAGACCTTAGACATTCCAGCTTACAAATTTCACTCTTTGGATATAAAAATAGTGATTCTGAACTTTTGTTAACATTTTGTAGTCTTAAGTTAAAGCGGTACATTTTTACATATAATAGGTTTGACCTAGATTTCAAAATGGGTTTAAATAAAAAATTCATATAGTTACAGCTTCTATTTCCATTTAAGTGATTTTTCATAAAAGTTGATTATCAGAAAATAATAAGTGTCTAACATGAGTTTATAAAAGTGCACCTAAACACCACAGCACAAATGCTTTAAATCATAAATCTACTTAGTGTTTTACAGCAATGTGTAAATTGAAGCATTACCTCATATTGATTGAGAAACATGTGGAGCTGTTGTACAGAGATGCGTAAGTCAGTCTCATTGAACTCATATGGGATGTTCCAACCAAGTGGGCCAAACTTACGCCTTTCCTGAACCAGTGCATGAAAGAAGCAAAGTCCATAGAGCAACTTCTTAAAGGCATCCTGGAACAAAAGGATAGAGAGAATAACACATTTAAGACTCAGCCATTGAAATGTTAAATAACTTTATTTTAATATGAAAATTGAGTAAGCACAGTGTCAACCTCGTTGAATTTCTGTTCCACCATGGAAATTGTATGCAGTATACAGAAATGAGATAAATGACCTTAAGATGGACCTACTCTCCGTGCTGGTGCCTTGTGGCTTTGGGCACAGACAATCAGGTTATCTGAAGCTACATCAGAGATGTGAAGTGTCCTATAACTTATAATAAAATGCGTTGCTTTGACTGTTTAAGAATATCCTCTATGACCTTCTTCCCTAGGTCACACGCTTTGGGGATTATCCTCTATTAATAACTTACTGAAATAAAAGCTTTGCCTTCGCACCAAAATAACCTCCAATTCTTTGGCAGTTACATTGGGAGTAACATTCAAAGTAATAATACTGTGGTATCCTACACCAAACTGCTAGCATATTGTCTCATTTTGATTAACTGGACCTGTCTGCAATAAGTAAAATGGAAAATTTAGGTCCCATTTCATCGAAAACTTCAGAAAGTTCAATTCATCTAAACAGAAAATCAAAAGTTTTTAAAGAAACTGGTAGGCCTTTATCCATGTTGTCTTTAAACTAAATGAATGTTGCTAATTTTTTCATTACTCAGTATTTTGAATGATTACTTCATATCTAGTTCATACTACTTTTGCTCTCTCTTGGATAGGGGTCTCTAAATATAGTAGTTCGATAAACTCTTTAAAATGTAATATTGTTGGTCTTACTGGTCTATAAAATGTGCATTCTAAAGAAACTTTGAAGTCAATAATATAAATACTAAAGGAAGAGCCTAAAGCAGAACAAAGGAATAATCCAAGGTCAGGGAAGATAAAAGGCACATATTGTATGTGAATAAACTGCTAGAGGGATTATGGGGTTTGGAGGATTCCTACCATGAACCATGGGTTGCTTTCCTCCATACTAATTGGTAACATGAATGCACAGAAACCAAAAATGGGGACCCTGTTCTGTTAAGAGTGGGGAGCCCAAGAGTGTTTAATTCATATTGTGGAATAATTCATTACATATTCAACCTCATATTTCTGATTTTCATTTTAATCACTGCATAATCTAGATGTACAGTATATAATGTAAAGAAAATTAAATGTTTAAAACACTGAGGTGTAAAATGCTTTGCTTTGAAAACAAATGCACCAGCAGTTTTTGCAGCGCTTGCCTAATACATGTACATTCTGCTCAGATATACCCTTAATGGTTCATGCAAGAAGCTGATTCGACTGAGATAAAGTCTTCTCGGACACCACTATACATCAGCTTATTTACACTTTTTTTTATAAAATGCTAGGGGGCTCTGCCCCCTGCTTGCTTTGCTATCCCACCCCCGGGTTTGGTGTACCGGATATATAATTTAAAGAGATTGTTATTTTCATGGGAATTGTTACATATGCATTATTTTCACTTTTACTTTAAAACTTTTGTAAAAACAATACTTGTCCTTTATTTCCGGTCCTGGACGTGGTTAAAACTTTCTCGCAGGTCGTATAACGCTGCTTGTGTTGTGAAGGGGGGGGGTGGCTGAACACACGATAAGGAGAAGCAGTTGGATCATCTACTGGCTTGTTGCTGCTACTGTTGGTGCGCTGCGTGTTCTGCTTGTCGCGCCATGCATCGATCATTTAAAAGCCTGTACAGCAGCTGTCCTTTTGCCACTTCGTGTCTCTGCCACTCACGTTGTGAAGGGGGGGTGGGGGGCTCTGAACACACGTTAAGGAGTTGCAGTCAAATGATCTGCTGGCTTGTTGCTGCTGGCAAGCTGCATTTTCTGCTTGTCGCGATATGCGTTGATCATTTCAAAGCCTGTACAGCAGCTGTCCTCTTGCCACTTCGCGTCTCTGCTGCTTGTGTTGTGAAAGGGGGCGGTGGGCGCTGGATGCATGCTAAGGAGAAGCATTCGAATCATCTTCTGGCTTCCTGCTGCTGGCAAGCTGCATGTTCTGTTTGTCTTTTGTCGTTGTTTTAAGAGCTCACAGCACATGATGTCTGACTGCCAAAAGCATTCCAACAACTGCTTGGTTAGATGTCTGTGAACTTGTTTTAAATGTTGTCTCACTGCCTTGTCTCGTGTGATGTTAACGTGTCTCTCGCGGGACATCAAATTGTCTTCCGAGAAGATCACATCTCATCTCCCTAGTCTCTCTCTCCCAGGATTTTATTTTATAATAGAAAGACAACACTTGTCCTTTATTTCTAGCCCCGGGTATGGTTAAATCTCTTTCTTGCAGGAGGTATAATACTGCTCGTGTTGTGAAGGGGGGGTGGCTGAGCACACAATAAGAAGAAGCGGTTGGATCATCTGCTGGCTTGTTGTTGTTACTGTCGGAGCGCTATGCGTTCTGCTTGTTGCACTGCACATCGATCATTTAAAAGCCTGTACAGAAGCTGTTCTTTTGCCACTTCGCTCTCCCACTTGCATTGTGGTTTAATGCACGCTAAGGAGAAGCAGTCGAATCATCTGCTGGCTCCGTGTTCTACTCGTCTCGCTATGTGCCGATCATTTAAAAGCCTGTACAGCAGCTGTATTTTTGCCACTTTGCGTCTCTTCTGCTCGCGTTGTGAACGGGGGTTTTGGGGGTCGGGGGCTGAATGCACACTAAGGAGAAGTGGTCAGATCATCTGCTGGCTTGCTGCCTCTGGCAAGCTGCGTGTTCTGCTTGTCGCTTGTCATTGTTTTAAGACCTGGGAGCACATGAAGTGTGTCTGCCAAAAGCATTCCAACAATTGCTGGTTAGATGTCCGTGAACTTGTTTTAAATGTTGTCTCATTGCCTTGTCTCGTGTGACGTTAAAGTGTCTCTTGTGAGACATCAAATTGTCGTCTGAGAAGATCACATCTCGTCTCTCTAGTCTCCCTCCTAAGTTTTTTTTTATAATAGAGGGATTTCAATAGCAAAAGCAGTTGCTAAATGAAAGACGACTCTCACTTGTGGTATCACCTCTACTGAGGTGGAAAATAGATTAGTAATCTAATATCGAAATATAGTACAGTAGAAATCACGCTTGACCTCTAGTCACTCATGTCTGAAGCAATTCTCACCAAAATTAAATTAATTCAATCACATCATGATAAATGTAATTATCCATCCATCCATCAATTATCCAACCCGTTATATCCTAACTACAGGGTCACGGGGGTCTGCTGGAGCCAATCCCAGCCAACACAGGGTGCAAGGCAGGAAACAAACCCCAGGCAGGGTGCCAGCCCACTGCAGAAAATGTAATTACAAAAGTGTAATTCAGTTCAATGACTGTATAATACACAAGAGCTGATCTTATTTCAAGATACTAAAAACAAGTCAATTTAGAAAATGAATCTGAAACAACAATGTATTTTAGATACTCCACATTTGTTAAGTCTAAATTCCAATTTATAAAATAGAACTATCCATCCATCCATTTTTGAAGCCACTTATCCAAATACAGAGGCAGGAGAGGACCAACATGAAGTGTTGGCATGTGTACTGAATAGGGTTTGGCCTGCTTTGGAATTTTCTTGTAATATTGTTGGTCTTACTGGTCTATAAAATGTGCATTCTAAAGAAACTTTGAAGTCAATAATATAAATACTAAAGGAAGAGCCTAAAGCAGAACAAAGGAATAATCCAAGGTCAGGGAAGATAAAAGGCACATATTGTATGTGAATAAACTGCTAGAGGGATTATGGGGTTTGGAGGATTCCTACCATGAACCATGGGTTGCTTTCCTCCATACTAATTGGTAACATGAATGCACAGAAACCAAAAATGGGGACCCTGTTCTGTTAAGAGTGGGGAGCCCAAGAGTGTTTAATTCATATTGTGGAATAATTCATTACATATTCAACCTCATATTTCTGATTTTCATTTTAATCACTGCATAATCTAGATGTACAGTATATAATGTAAAGAAAATTAAATGTTTAAAACACTGAGGTGTAAAATGCTTTGCTTTGAAAACAAATGCACCAGCAGTTTTTGCAGCGCTTGCCTAATACATGTACATTCTGCTCAGATATACCCTTAATGGTTCATGCAAGAAGCTGATTCGACTGAGATAAAGTCTTCTCGGACACCACTATACATCAGCTTATTTACACTTTTTTTTATAAAATGCTAGGGGGCTCTGCCCCCTGCTTGCTTTGCTATCCCACCCCCGGGTTTGGTGTACCGGATATATAATTTAAAGAGATTGTTATTTTCATGGGAATTGTTACATATGCATTATTTTCACTTTTACTTTAAAACTTTTGTAAAAACAATACTTGTCCTTTATTTCCGGTCCTGGACGTGGTTAAAACTTTCTCGCAGGTCGTATAACGCTGCTTGTGTTGTGAAGGGGGGGGGTGGCTGAACACACGATAAGGAGAAGCAGTTGGATCATCTACTGGCTTGTTGCTGCTACTGTTGGTGCGCTGCGTGTTCTGCTTGTCGCGCCATGCATCGATCATTTAAAAGCCTGTACAGCAGCTGTCCTTTTGCCACTTCGTGTCTCTGCCACTCACGTTGTGAAGGGGGGGTGGGGGGCTCTGAACACACGTTAAGGAGTTGCAGTCAAATGATCTGCTGGCTTGTTGCTGCTGGCAAGCTGCATTTTCTGCTTGTCGCGATATGCGTTGATCATTTCAAAGCCTGTACAGCAGCTGTCCTCTTGCCACTTCGCGTCTCTGCTGCTTGTGTTGTGAAAGGGGCGGTGGGCGCTGGATGCATGCTAAGGAGAAGCATTCAATCATCTTCTGGCTTCCTGCTGCTGGCAAGCTGCATGTTCTGTTTGTCTTTTGTCGTTGTTTTAAGAGCTCACAGCACATGATGTCTGACTGCCAAAAGCATTCCAACAACTGCTTGGTTAGATGTCTGTGAACTTGTTTTAAATGTTGTCTCACTGCCTTGTCTCGTGTGATGTTAACGTGTCTCTCGCGGGACATCAAATTGTCTTCCGAGAAGATCACATCTCATCTCCCTAGTCTCTCTCTCCCAGGATTTTATTTTATAATAGAAAGACAACACTTGTCCTTTATTTCTAGCCCCGGGTATGGTTAAATCTCTTTCTTGCAGGAGGTATAATACTGCTCGTGTTGTGAAGGGGGGGTGGCTGAGCACACAATAAGAAGAAGCGGTTGGATCATCTGCTGGCTTGTTGTTGTTACTGTCGGAGCGCTTGCGTGTTCTGCTTGTTGCACTGCACATCGATCATTTAAAAGCCTGTACAGAAGCTGTTCTTTTGCCACTTCGCGTCTCTCCCACTTGCATTGTGGTTTAATGCACGCTAAGGAGAAGCAGTCGAATCATCTGCTGGCTCCGTGTTCTACTCGTCTCGCTATGTGCCGATCATTTAAAAGCCTGTACAGCAGCTGTATTTTTGCCACTTTGCCGTCTTCTGCGTTGCTGAACGGGGTTTTGGGGGTCGGGGGCTGAATGCACACTAAGGAGAAGTGGTCAGATCATCTGCTGGCTTGCTGCCTCTGGCAAGCTGCGTGTTCTGCTTGTCGCTTGTCATTGTTTTAAGACCTGGGAGCACATGAAGTGTGTCTGCCAAAAGCATTCCAACAATTGCTGGTTAGATGTCCGTGAACTTGTTTTAAATGTTGTCTCATTGCCTTGTCTCGTGTGACGTTAAAGTGTCTCTTGTGAGACATCAAATTGTCGTCTGAGAAGATCACATCTCGTCTCTCTAGTCTCCCTCCTAAGATTTTTTTTTATAATAGAGGGATTTCAATAGCAAAAGCAGTTGCTAAATGAAAGACGACTCTCACTTGTGGTATCACCTCTACTGAGGTGGAAAATAGATTAGTAATCTAATATCGAAATATAGTACAGTAGAAATCACGCTTGACCTCTAGTCACTCATGTCTGAAGCAATTCTCACCAAAATTAAATTAATTCAATCACATCATGATAAATGTAATTATCCATCCATCCATCAATTATCCAACCCGTTATATCCTAACTACAGGGTCACGGGGGTCTGCTGGAGCCAATCCCAGCCAACACAGGGTGCAAGGCAGGAAACAAACCCCAGGCAGGGTGCCAGCCCACTGCAGAAAATGTAATTACAAAAGTGTAATTCAGTTCAATGACTGTATAATACACAAGAGCTGATCTTATTTCAAGATACTAAAAACAAGTCAATTTAGAAAATGAATCTGAAACAACAATGTATTTTAGATACTCCACATTTGTTAAGTCTAAATTCCAATTTATAAAATAGAACTATCCATCCATCCATTTTTGAAGCCACTTATCCAAATACAGAGGCAGGAGAGGACCAACATGAAGTGTTGGCATGTGTACTGAATAGGGTTTGGCCTGCTTTGGAATTTTCTTCATTTGCAGATACTGTAACATAGGTATACATTGAAAAAAATTGTTTTGAAAATTTCATGTGATTATTACAAATTTTAAGGTGTTAAATTTAAAAATGAAAAACATTTTTCTCTAACATTTTTTCACAAAATACATTTTTTTGCTGTCAGTTAAAGTTTTGTTTATTATCTTCACACTACAATTAACTAAATATCAATATTTTATTTTAATGTTGTTTGCTTTATTTGATATTTTCTAATGTTAAAATTTATGTTTAAAGGTTTGAAAATCCTGCAATGAGCCCAGTTGGTTCGTATGTGGAGCCCTGAAAGTTTTCTGTACATCGTATGGGGTCAGCAGTTAGGGTATAAACAATTCCCATGTTTTTCCAAGTAGGTGGGCCAGCAGAGCCACGAATTTACATGGGGTTCAGAAGGACTGGCCAGCTAGAAAAAAAGCTACAGCTTGGTGCCAAAAACATAATTGGACATAGCTTGGTTGATCCAGATAAAGTGCTGCTACCACTGCTTCATATTAAGCTTGGTTTGATGAAGCAAACTGTCAAACCCTATCAAAAGATGGATATATTTTTGCTAAAAGTTTCCAGTATTGTCTAAGACTAGATTTTGTTGGAACTGGTATTATATAACTGATTTCTAATGCAGGATTTGATGGTGCGATGAATAACCTGGGGCAAAAAACTTGGGTATCATTCAAAAAAAGTAATTTATACATTTTTAGGTAACAAAAATCCAAATATGTACAGTATTTGTTCATTTTAAGGAACTGGGTTGCAACATGAGTTTCAAAGTTCACTCTATGGATTCAAATTTGGAAATTTTCCCTAAACATTTTGGAGTGGTGAATGAGGAACAAGGCTGTGCCCTGTGTTGGCTGGAATTGGCTCCAGCAGACCCCCATGACCCTGTGTTAGGATATAGCGGGTTGGGAAATGAGTGACTGATTAAATATGTCCATGCTACATTGATTTAGAAGAATATTGTATACGTGAATAAACTGTATAATGTTTTAAATTATGATTATATTTATTTTAGTTTTGCACCTAAAAGTGACATGATGGAAACATTTTAATTATATTTTTATTGTGATCATGATGAATGTAAAAATATCTATTCACAATTAAAATCATTTTTATGAGTTTAACTGTGCAGACCTGTGTAGTCCATTGAACTGAAAGAAAGCGGCTGACATGAAATTCCTCTGCGCCAGCTTTGTAAACCCATCCAGACACACATATATACGTATGAGGGCATCATAGATAAAGGAAAGGTGCTGTCAATCACTCGTGAGAACAAACTAGGCCAAGATTTGCATCTTTATTTAGAGTTGGGCACTTCAAACATCTCTGAAATAATTAACTAATCATTCGCCCTTGGTGGATACATCTTATGTAAACAGCAATCAGTTTAAGAGATAATTAAGTTAGGGGTTCGATTACTTTTGCATTTGAGCTAAATCTTTTTCATGCCTCTTTTGTATTGCATGCATCAAAGTGGAATTATTTATGATTGAACGGATATGAATTTGCTAGCATTTTATCCTTAAATCAAATTGATAGACATAAGCACTAACACAATTTTTTACTTTGGTTAAACAGAAGCAAAATGGAAATATTCACTGCAAAATATTTCTAATTGTCTTTTGTTTTCATGTTTAGTTAATTTTAGAAGTTTAACAACTTAAAAAATGTTATGCAAAACAAAAGATCCCTCAGTTCATCAGCTACTATAGCAACAACTTAGCCTTTAAAACGCTCCAGGTTATCTGCGTTAATTGCATGACTCAGCAGTTTTATTATAATAGAAAAAATATTAATTATTTCCATTAACCATACTACCACTACTATTACTACTAATGTATTAAAAAGCACAAGACTTGGATTCATTCATGTGGAATTCTTCCATTCTTCCCATGTCTGCTAGTGTTTTTTTTATCCAGATAATCCACACAATTGCCCACCCTATATGACTGAGTGTGAGTGACTGCATGAGTGTGTGTGCTCTGCCATAGGCTGATATTTGGATGAGGGATGGACTCTGCCTTTTGCTGCTGGGAACGGCACCAGCTACCTGCAGCACTAAACCTGATAAGCAAGATAGAAGATGGATTGATGGATGCACAATGATAATAATAATAATAATATGGCTTTTCACAATATCCCAGAACCCTTTAGAGGGATATCTTAGTACAACCTAAAAATATCACAAACCCCCCCGGCCTGCGCTACGCGCCAGCCACTTCTCGTCTCTGCCGCTCATGTTGTGAAGAGGGGGGCTCAACGCACCCCAACTGAATTTCTGCCCTGAAAGCTTTTTCCACTTTCAAGTAGAGTTGTTATATTGGACCAGCCTCCTCGACTCTGATCTGTTGTACTCTACACTTCTCGTCTGATACTTTTTTCTCCCTTACGTCCCCTTCACACAGTCGACCCACTTTCTGTTTGGTCATCTTTTTCTCCTCTGTCCTGATCCCTCCATATCCAGGATTCTTCTGCACACCTTGCTTACCTATCTTCTCATTACACGCCCATACCATTTTAACCTTTTTTCCTATATTTTATTAGAGATTTCTCCAACTTTAACTGTACTTCTGATTCTCGTATTCCTGATCTTATCAAGTTTTTTTACCCCACACATCCATCTCGACAGACTCATTTCTGTAGCATTCATTTTTCCTTTTATTCAACTTTTTAACTGCCCAGGTTTCTGATCCGTACAGCAGTGCTCATCTGACCACTGTTTCATACACTTTACACTTCACTCTTACAGTAATTTAACAAATGAACTACAGTATATAGTTTAGTAAAAAAAGGCATACACACAAATGACAGATACTTTATAAGAAATGCACCATTAGTAGAATTCAGAAAGACCTTGAAAGTATACTTGACAGATTTTACCAGGCAAGTTTGATACAGACCTTTACAAGTCCAAGAAAGCAATGGTATAAAATTACAAAATGGTACATACCATACACAATACTGATAGACAATACAATATATAAGAACTATAATGATCAAGTGCAGCTACAGAGCAAAACAGGAAAATAGTGAAAAAATGGTCTCTTATACTGTATTACTATTAACTCTTATAAAAATAAGTTAATTTCTTAATCTATAATACCGAATGGACAAAAAAGAAAATCCCATTACGCATATTTTTTGTCTCTTTCGTTTTTTACAGCAGCCTGCAAGAAAGACTAGCAGAGTGAGGCAGACTATGTTAATTGTGTGATAGGGCCAAAGGCACAGCAGGGGCAGGAGACATCAGGAAGCAGTACTGAAAGTGGCTTTAGGCGTTTATTAAACCTCCTGACTTCTGATCATATGATACCACGGGGTGCCAAAAACAAACTAGAGCCACTATAGCACTGTTTAGTTTGAAAGCTTACAAACAGAGGATTCTAGGGGCTACGATTTTTGTCATTAAGTTTTCTTTTTTGTTCCCTGTCCTTGCATGTGCAAAGAAAAGAGGCTATAAATATATATTTAAGTTTCCTAATGCCTGGGCATTTTAATTTTAATGGATAGAAGATTAATTTTATTTGCAATATGGACATAGAAACACACACACATATAGGCTGTTGTCTAAAATGATTTCTAAAAACGTCTATATTCCACTGATATAAACATATTCTGATTATAATAAGCTATAATAAGCTATGGCCATTTTAGGACAGAAATGGGCATTGTGGCACACAGCAGATTTAACAGGGATGCAGAAATCCAGATGCACCTTCAACCACCTGCAGTAAATGGTAAATGGCCGAACTGCAGCTCATACTAACCCTTTGGTCAGGTCTGTACTTCATCTGACAACAAAGATGTACATCAAAGCTGGGCTGACACCTTCTTAGGCTACTTCAGACAAAAGGCCGACCAAAGGAACATTTTTCTTACTTTTGTGACCGCATCCTGAACCTGCCTGGATCAGATGGACACAATAATGCTCCTGCAAGCAGGCACTGAATCTATAACTGGAACAGACCTCGATCCAATCACCGGAGATTACACCTTAATTCAAAACTAACTGCACTCATCTCCTTTGCCTCTTTTTAATCTAAAGGCTGAGAAGCCACTCTCTTTGTGAGCTGAACTCCAATGATCTGTTATCTTTGTGAACTAAAAGCTAGTAAGTCATTCTTTTTTGAGGTGAGAAGCCAATCACTCTCTGCAGAACAACTTTCTTTGGTTCCACAGAGCCTTAGAGCTGGATCCCATGAATTAGCTCTACGGTCCACTCTGCCAAGCCAAGCTCTGTGCCAGTGACCCAACCCAGACTGAGAAGCAGCATTACCTCTAGAAACTTCAGTACCTACACTCTTGTGCCAGAAAGAGTAATACTTTTCCCTATGAAGTTACAGAGGGCACAGCAAAAGAGCTTAACAGCAAGTTAAGGAAGGCAGTTTCACTTCACACCATCGACAAAGGACCAAGTAACAAAAACCAAGAGTGTACACCAATGCAAGAATAGTTCTCCACTTGAACCCAGAGCAACAACAGCAACAAACCTACACAACTTCAGACATAATTAAAGACTTTGTATCATAAAACTGTTTATCTTTGCCAAGATAAATTAGAACTCTAAATAGCCAATAAACAGCCAGCCTTTTTTGCATTATGTTTTGTATGTCTTGAATCCTGTCTTTTACGTCAATATATATGCAGTTATCATATTTCTATAATCCTTGTATTTATCCAGTGGCGTAGCTGGGGTGGGCGAAGGGGGCAGTCCGCCCCGGATGGCACATTTTTGGGGGCGGCATTATTGGCCAAAAGGTGTAAGTAGAAGGGTTCAGAAAAATATAACTCAATTACTGAAAAAAGTAAAATTCTCTGATTTTTAGCCACAAATGCTTCAAAAATAATTTTCAGACTGTCCTTCTGTGATGGCATCAGACACAGCAGATGAAATTTATGAGGCAATGACAAAAATAAACATAAAAATTAAACCAATAATAATTTCTAGGAAGATAAACACCTAATTTACAATTTATAATTTTGTTTCGTTATTAATCCGAATGCGTTCTTGCCCTGTGCAGAAAACATCCCCACCTATCACTTGTACACTACACTGGTTCTGGTTTTCGCAGCGTAACTATATTAAACTAATAATAAGAACACGGCTTAGCAGTACGTCTATACTATATTCTTGTCTAGTTGATGCTTATAAATAATTATATGTGAAAATTTTTTGCTATTTCTCTATATATGAATAAATCTATGCAAAATGTATTTTAATTTTTTTCTATACAGTACGTCATTTTAATTTTCTATTTAAATATGTTAACATATTCAGATATGTTGGAAGGCAGAAAATTGAAGCACCACCCCGCCCCGAGCGACACGAACTCGAGCTACGCCACTGTTTTTATCAATAAATTGTATTATTCTGTTTCATAGCATGAGTCTGCCTCAGTCACCTTGATTAATTCTAATGGCCAGAGACGTCTTCTACAGAGAAAGGTGAAGCCTTACCAAATTATTTGATTCATAATTGGAATTGCCAAAGTAAAAATGGATAATTAATTAGTTGATTAACATCAATTGAATCAATTATTTTTCTCATATTTATATCCCATTTACTACATTTATTTGGTGTCCCTGAAAGCAGAAACAGAACCCTCTCATTTTTCTAAATTTAGTTAATGATACCATACTAGTGATGCTCAGAAATGAAGAATACACTATTAAATAAAGTCAATGCATAAGACTTTCACAAATCTTGTTCAAGAAACAAATTCTGTTAATAATTTGGCTATAAACTACCAAATACAGGACAAAACCAAGGTCAGTCTGACTACCTGATACCTTGTCAGCCATCACCTGAACACTTTCTCTGTGTTCACACAAACAAATTGCAGCACACTTTTTGTAACAGGCCAAGAGATAAAGCTTTAAAAATTGTACAATGACTAGGAAGAAGTATGATTAAAGATCTTACTGATTTATTACAGCTGTTGAAAAATTCAGGATCGGAAATTGGGTCCATAAGGTAGGAGCGCACAATGTTGGAACGTAGCCCTTTTGGAGCTTCATTGGTCATCTTGACACCATTCTGCAGTACTGAAACTGGGAATGTAGGGGAAGGGTAGCTGGTAAGCCACAGACGGAAATCAGGATGAGTTGTATCAGGATTCAGCTCCTGTAAAAAGTTCATATTGAGATAATACAAATAAATAAGCAATAAACATGCACTGAAAAAGCCAGTATACTTGAAAAATAACATATGCTGTTAGTAAGAATAGCAGACAATAAAAAGCAATTTAGTCTAGCACAACATAGCAGGCTCCTAGGGTGCTGCATTTGGTGACAATAATAGATGACTGTTATTAATCTAACAGACCTATTTGTTTTTATACATTTAATATTCTTTCCCCAGGTCTGTATGTGAAGCTCCTCCTCTTGTTCTTCTTCAGTAGCTTCTTCCCATTTTGTTATGGGGTTTCTATTTTTTGACTGAATTTCTCCATCACAGTCAAATCAAGATGAAAAGCTCTGATCCACTTTAATCAGCCTAACATGTTTCCTTGTCATTATATATTGTCTTATATAACGATTTTCTCATACTTTAGTTTGTGGGAGGCATGGTGGCGCAGTGGTAGCATTGCTGCCTTATAGTAAGGAGACCAGGGTTCATTTCCTGGGCCTTCCCTGCATGGAGTTTTATGTTCTCCCCATGTCTGCAAGGGCTTCCTCCCACTGTCCAAAGACATGCAGGTTAGATGAACCAGCGGTGCTAAATTGGCCCTTTTGTCTGGGTGTGTTCAGCCTCTGATGGATGATGCCCTGGTCAGGGTTTGTTCCTGTCTTGCACATTATTCTAGCTGGAACAGGCTCCAGCACCCCAGACTGCAATCCTGGTCTGGATCAAGTAGATTAGAAAAATTACATGACATTTTATTTTGTTTCCTGAAAATTGTTTGCTTTGTAACTCTATAAAGGACTCTAAAAAAGGTGTTTGTGTGATTGATTATCTGGGATAAACCTGAGAATTTCTTTCTGCGCACCTCATACAACACATGATATGATATAATTGTAAGTTACACTGCTAACCTGCACCTGTGCATACTGTAAATATATTATGAGTGCATAATTACTGCTAGTCTGCATCATCACAACATAAAGCTGCTTCTTTCAACACTGTTCAATAACTAGTTGGTCAACCACCATAGCAGTCAGATGCATCTGTCCATTTAGTGTCTATTTTTCACTTAGAACTAGTAGTGATATATGACTCTGCTGCTCTGGGGTGTGCTTAATTACAGCATTTCATTGTGAAATGAAAACCAAGAACTGAAAAACATCATAGAACGCCACACTATTTTTCATATCTACCTCACTTTGTTTACTGACAGTTTTAAAAAGATGTCAGGGTATCGTGTTGAACAGCATGAAATACCTTTTGTTTCAGAATTTAATTTCCCTTTACAGAACTGTAATTCTTTGTATGACAGAGGGCAGATTTGCATGATCAATTATTAATTCATTGTAAAAGATGGACAAATCTCAGCAGTACACAAACATTCCAGGACACACTGCACTGTACAATTTTATATTTAAACACATCAAATGATATATAAAATCTTTCAGCTTATTACCTCACACACTTTCTCCAGCATGGGCATCCAGGAAGTTGCGAGATGACAGTTCTGCAAGACCACCCAAGTTCCCTCCTTTACTGCCTTCTCAATCATTCGCATGGCAATAGGACCTTGCCCTTGGCCGAGTGAAAGGGAACTTAATTTGGAGCCACCAAAACCCTGTGCACATAAAGAGCCAAATATTTGATTATTTTTACTAAATATTGTTAAAATGAAACAGTCCCAAATAAATAGCTTTTCTGGTTATAGAGAAGCAGAATAAGGGGTTTTATAATTTACAATTATAGTAATAACATAAACAATGGGAGATAAGGTTATTGAAAGGAACATTATTATTTATTTATTTACTTGTGAAAAGTGTACACTGTGTGAAAAAAACATATATACTATATATATTAACAGACATATGAGTATGGTACACCTCAGTGGCAGAGAAATACTTGCTCATTTCATTTTATCCTCAGCCATGATTCAGAAGAAGACCACTAATCTTGCTCTGCTGCTACCTCAGGACCCACCTTCTCTGGTCCTGACAAACTAAATATCAGCCATTCCTCAACATTCACATTTTTCTATTTTTCTAATTTTTACAGTGCCTTATATATATATGTATTCAGGCTGATGATTAATTGCCATTCACATGTGTGATTAACATATTCAAAATTGCAGCTATTACATTTTCTATGGCAACACCAAAATGTCTTAATTAAATGCAGTTGATCTGACTGCGCTTCACACATTGTTAATGAAACAGTGTCAAATAAATCCAAGTTTATTAATAGAAGTACATAAATATATTGTACAAGTATCTGTCTTATGCGTGTTGTTAGTCACTACTTGGACTTCTATACACACAATGTGTGGGAGCTTTCTTCATTCCAGGAGTGAGAGTTGGAAAATGGTGATTGACAGCATCACCCTTCAAGGGTGGGATTTAAGGGCTGCTGTCAGGAATGGTTTTGATTAGTAGCCAATTAGTTCAGGCTGCTACATACAAAATAAAAGAAGAAAAAAAAACATTGTGAGATGTCTGATTCAAGCACTGAGAACGCATTCTTCTCAGCGGAAGAAACATTTAAAAAGAATGTCCCTTGAACAAGTCATCCATCCATTCATCCATCTTCTGTTCCTTATCTGGGTCTGGGTCTCAGGCGGGCAGAAGTCTAAGCAAAGATGCCCAAATATTCCTTTACCCTGGCAGCTCCTTCAACTCTTCCCAGGCCGAGAAATTCTCATACCAGTTGAAAAATATAATCTCTCCAGAATGTCCTGGGTCTGCCCCGAGGTCTCTTCCTGGTTGAACATACCCAAAACACTTCCCCAGCAACACATCCAGATTTTATTCCAATAAGAAGCTCAAACCACCCCAATTGGCTCCTTCTGATGCAGAGGAGCAACAGATCTACTTCTACTTTGAGCTCCTCCTGAATGTTTGAGTCCCCCCGGCCCCATCTCTAAGGCTGATGCCAGACACCCTGTTTCTCTCACTTGCATCTGCAATCTAACTGTTTAATTCCCTACTCAAACCTTGTGATCATAGGTGAGGACAGGGACATAGGTCAAACGGTAAATCAAGAGCTTTGTCTTTCTGCACCAGTCTCTGTTCACTACGACTGACTGGTAAAATGTCCGCATAATTGCAGAAGCCACTCCGATCTGCCTGTCTAACTCTCTCTCCCTTAGTCTTTCACTCGTGAACATGACCCTGAGATAATTCAATTCCTCCACTTGAAGCAGCAACTCACCACCAACCTGAGGATGAGATGTAAATAAACTGGTCTCCTTAAGCAATTGTCAAAATCTAATAGTGAGAAAATCAATAATGTGTTATTTTTCATCTTTATAATATTTTATAGACAACATTATTGATAGAACCAATCAAAGTGATTGCTGGAGTCTAATTTGCATTGTGATATGGCTCAAGATAAAAAAATGTACAACTTTAGATTCTGTAAAAATGCATTTATGACTCATTTACTATTATATAACAAGACCTTAATATACTCTTAGAGTCTTCATAACACTTACAAAGCATCAGTAAAGTGTTTATTCATTTCTGCAATGTGACCCACTAACAAAACATCACTTTGGAGTGGTTTGAGGTGGCTTAACTGAGCCACCCTTCTCTTGATACTACATATTTAGTATATCATCTGTGACGCCTTCTTATTACAAGCAATTTTACCATCATGTCAAAATATCACCCTGCACAAAGATGACTAACCCAACTACTGATGTTTTATAAGTGTTAAAGAAAACTAAAAGAGGGTCTTATATGAAAGAGTATATGAGTAACAGATGCATTTTTACAGTACCTAAACAGTAACGTGTTACCAAAAAAAACTTACTTCAAGGTGTTGATTGATTAGTGTTTCAATATTTATTCAATTGTTTCTGTTACACAAAACTTTTGAATAAAATAGCTGGAATTATTTATGCCTAGGCAAGTGGCTATTAAAACTTTTGTATTAGAAAGTAATGATTGAGTTTTTTCTCATTAATATATATTGTGAAGTTAATCTGGATAGCGGTGCCCTTATTAACCATCAGAGGATGCTATCTTCACAGCAGGAGGTCACTCCTATAATATAAGCCCCACTGCAGGGTGTGTGGTTCCTTGACTGCAAAGGGGTGATGTGTTGTAGCTTCACAGGTATACTGGTGGGAGGACAACCAGTCTAGGCTTTTTCTGTAAACCTTTGCAATGAGACTAATGTACAGTTCTGGTGCTACAAGGGCGAGATCTATCTCTACAATAACAGAGATTGATAATGTCAGCCAGGACCCCAGGACTGCTTATGACAGGGTACCTGGGAGGTTGTTGGGACTCAGTAACAAAAGGCCTTTCTTTCTTTGCTTAAAAAGCTTAGAGTTGGGAAGAAATGGGCAACAATAACTCGCTGGTCAGAGGGAGGATGGAGAGGCAAAGTAAAGAAATGTGAGCAGTGTTAACATATTATAGAGTAGCCAGGGATTACTGCTGTTTAGTTAGGCCCTGGGGGTTTTGTTATTTTTTGTGCTCCTGTGTTGGTGTTTTGACTTGTGATACACCCCTACACACACACAAAAAAAAATATATATATATATATATATATATATATATATATATATATATATATATATATATATATATATATATATATATATATATATATATATATAAAAATAAATATATATATATATATAGTCACACATGTGCGTATGGGAGGCAACTAAAGGGTCTAAATGAGTGTAATTCCACACCAAAGCAGGGGGTGGTTGAAGTGCACTGAATTTTTTCTCACTTTCCTGCAGACCATTCATGGGAAATTCTGGCTGGCTCTGATGACGTCACCTCCAGCTCCGGACCCATGGATGACATCACTTCTGGTGAAGAACCCATGGCTGAAGAGACTTCCGGTTCTGTCTCTTTTGATGACATCACGTCTGGGTCCGAACCTATGGAAGAGGACCTTCCACTTCTGCCCTCAATGACTTCACTTCCTTTTCTGGCCTTTAAAGCCACCATATTTGACTAAACTAATCAGTTCTGTTTTGGACTCCGTTCTGAGCACATCAGTGCTAGCAATTTACCCATTTGCAGCCAGAGAATATTATACGGGTGGCTGCCCCAGACATTTTCATGATTCTTGTGTCTGCTTTATGTGACAATATATATAGTGATGAATCGTAATTTACTTGCTGAAATATCACCAGTATCTAACTTAATATGGATAAGGAATACGACTTCTCCTGCATGATCATCCGTCATGATTTTGTTGGCAATTTAATGTTTATGCAGTTGTACAATTTGTAAGCGTGTGCCATTACATACGCTTTATGCATGAACTGCTAATACACAACTGAACAACTACCGTTTTTAGCAGAGTAGATGTATATAAGATATTTTGTTTGACATATGTGTGTTAATTTGGTTGTATTGACATGAGAGTATCATTGTTGTATTCTCCTAATGAAGATGAAAAAAATGATATATATAGATGTATTTTATATGACGTACTGTTTTTAAGAAAAATGAGTGTTGCATGAAAACTTCACTTAAAACGTTGCATGATTTCACTAGTCTTTTTATGTATAGAGAGTATACATATACTGTATATATATATATATTTATTTACAGTATATATTAGTATTGGATCGGTATTAAAATTCAGCACTGATACAATCTTTCAAACTGCATTATTGGTACCAAAACGATACCAAAGCAAATCAAGAAATAACTCTCCCCTCCCCTATCACACAGCTGTTTCATACCTCCAGCCCGCAAACACATGTGCCTCCCTGCTCTACCACGTAATTGCACACCACTAATTTACTGGGTTATACCCTTTGGAGTCTCCAGCTCATTTATAGAAAATAATATCTGTTCAAGGAGTGTTGGGGGAGGGAAGGTCAGGGTGGGCTCCCTTGGAGTTCTGATTGCTGGTAAACGATTGAGTGTGAGATGTTTGAAAACTACCATTTACTTCCGGTGCCAAAATTAATGAAGTGCTGAAACCATACCATTTTAGAAATTGTGTTTTTCTGTACTTTTTCAGTACCAGTATACTGCATAAAAAGTGCTTTCAATCATTTTCCAGACATGTTTATATATTTCATAGAAAACAGAAGTCATATTAGCAGCCAGCAAAAGCATAAACCCACCATGAATTAGTTAAAGTGTACATAAAAAATATTGCTACGCACATAACTAAGCGGAGTCCTTACATTTAGACTATAATAACAGAGGGAGAAAATACTAACTCCTCACTCAGAACTGAAGTTAAAAATGTACTACTCTGACTGCAAAAAATGATTCTGAATTATTTGGAATATCAACACCACAGTTTCATGTTTGAAGCCAACTAGGTTATAAAGTGTACCACAACATCTTTCACTGTGATTAATGATGCCACTTTGA
Source organism: Polypterus senegalus (assembly GCF_016835505.1). Classification (NCBI taxonomy): domain Eukaryota; kingdom Metazoa; phylum Chordata; class Cladistia; order Polypteriformes; family Polypteridae; genus Polypterus; species Polypterus senegalus. Next base: position 45,179,575 of record NC_053159.1, read on the forward strand.
CTGTTTACATGCACATGCAGTAAAACAGTTTCAACCAGTTCAGTTATATCAATCCACTATAGAAAGGAGCTATATAAAGTAAAGAGTGGGCAAGAGAACATTTAACAAATTTCAAATGTGTGAACACTACTGTATACCATTGTATAAAGTCAGAGACTACAGTAACCTGTGTTTCCTTTTGATTTAATTCTCCTCCATCATTCAGTGTCTGTTTTGCACACCAAAACTTCTACAATTACCATCTAGTACATATAATCAGGCATATCAGTAAAACAAATGCCTTTTACATTAGAAAATATTAACAATAATAGTAATAGACAATATGTGAATTACTTTATTTTTTAGCTTACCTGAGAAAAAGCACTTCATAGAGTTCATTGCTTGCTTAACTTTACTATATTTTCTTTGTATATGAAGTGAAGAATAACCTTAAGTTGCATGTTTAATGTAAATGTGTACTTTTTAAGGTCAAAAATACTGTAACTAGAATAAACACCAGTACAGAGAGAGAGAGATTAGGAGCATGTGCTGATACAGCGCATTGCCGCACCCACCACATGACAAATCAACCCAGATTAGGACCCAAGTGCAGCCATGCAACGGGTGACACCTCAGCACCACACTAGTTCAGATGGAATGGAACAGTGTGAGGTTTTTTACGGTGGCTGGAGTGCCAGTTCTGCTACCAACCCCCAGGTTTTTCCCTGCAGGTTGGAGGGCCTACTTGCAGGGCTGGATGCAGATTAACATCATACCCAGGATGGAGCAATTGCAGGCCAAGGGCCTTGCTCAGGGGCCCAACGGAGTAGAGTCACTCCGGGCATTTATGGAATTTGAACCAGCAACCTTCTGACATTCATTAAAAATCCTTTTCAATATTGCCTATTATATTAAATATTTGAATTCCTGACTAAATGTTTGCTTCTCAAACAACTTACATACACGTACACACTCTTACAATAATGTTAGTATATTAAACACTATTCAAACACTTTTTCTATTCAACTGAAAGGGGGGCTACAGTCAATCCTGGCAGCATCAGGCTCAATCAGTCCATGACAGAATACAGTCATTCATAGGATGACAACAGTTAATTTAAAGTAAAGAAAAATTAGAGTACCTGTAGAAAAAAACATTCAGAAACAAGGAGACCATTTGATCTCCTCAATGACAGTTACTTGGACCAGGTCTGGCTCAGCCACCCTATTCATCTGTAGATTGCAGTTTCATTGTTTCCAGTTGAAAGTAACTGAAGACTAGTAAGCCACACATAAAAGTATGAATATACCTGGTCATCAGCAAACTTCAGAAGTGCAGCCATTGGGTCAGATCCAGGGGACAAAATAAAGATAAGAGGTGCACAACAATGACTGTCTGCAAATGCCTTTCCCAGGTCAAAGGGTGGTGCTTCAATGAACTGCCGTCCCAAATTTGCACTAACAAACTCCTGCACCATAGGGATCACCTAAAAGAGGAGAGGATTTGAAAGAAGCTTGGGTAAGGCAACAATGCAACTATACTGTTGTTTCATATATAGTGGATAATAATGTGATTGTAACAATTTTATCACACTGTTAAATCACAACCAATGAGTACTTTGTTACAATCATTCATATTCTAATAATTAATTTCAGTTTTACAATATGGAACATCAGAATGGAATTGAACAATCTTTTATCACAAAATGGAATAAAGTGATCTTTTATCATTTATCTCTGAAATATATACAAAATTCTGGTGAGACGAGGAAAAGAAGCAATGCTGAAAAGTACACTTACAAGTAAAAACTCACAGATAAATGTATAAAATACATTTTTAAAAAATCATTCCTATCTACATTTTTAATGAAACATAGTGCAGGATGTTGTTAATATTTTTAATGTTCCCAAATAATTCAGAGAACTCAAATCAAAACTAGTAAGCTGCTGTGAAGTAAAACTGTGATGAGGGACTCTCAAGACTACAAGACACAGAAAAGTATATGCTATGTAACATAAAACTGTCAAACAATATCATACAGGGTCACAGGGGGCTGAAGCCTTTGGGTACGTGGCAGGAAACTGCCCCAGAAATGGAGACAAGCCCATCACAGCATTCACTCACACATATTTTCAGACCAAATTCGGACAATAGTGCGATTTCAGCTTCACACAAGTACAGAACGTTTATGTCCTCTGTGTTTCAATTTTTTGTATCTTTCCCTTTCAGACACTGACGGCCAGCTTTCTTTTATTCTGGCAGATTTTGTTATTTCTATCAGATGTCTTTCACTTGCAGCTGTTTTAGCAAAGCAGTGGATGATCTGATGGTAAGATTTTTAGTTATCTACTAGATTTAAATCAGATTAGCACAGCGATTGTCAAACTTTTGTATTTTGCGCCCATCCCTTTTCTACCTGGAATAATTCTGCGCCCCCTGCATAATATAAAATAGATGAGAATAACCCATAATACAACTAACAAAGGTATGATACTCGTGTGGTGTCGCGGTATCCTATCATTTTTACTTCCATGAGATTTGCATGTGTTCGGCTAACTTCGATGAAATATTTGAATTTATTTTTTTTTATAGTGCTTTACTTAATGTTAAAATGCCTTGTGTGGTTTTTGGTAGATAATTCTAATCCCCAAAACAAAGAACAAATTATTTATTCTTATTTAATTATTTTTTTATGTAAAGAAACGATTAAATATTTTTTAATTTTAAAAAATGATGAAGTCAATTTGCGCGAAACGAACGTATTTTCGTCCGACAAATGTTACCGGTATACCACTGTTAGTTGTATTATGAAAATAACCCAAATTATTTAACTCAATTTGCCAATATTAACTACGCAGCCAATGTGTTGCAGTCGCCCCGCATTATCACCTGATCTGCTGTTACCCGAATGTTTGCAACAGATACCAATACGTCTCGAACTTTCTGGATTGAAAATAAAGGCAGCAGCAGCGGCGCCGCTCGTCATAGAAACAAACTTCAAATAGAAAAGGAGCTCAGAATGTCTATCTCGAATATCAAACCAAACCTAGACAGGCTGTGTACTTTAAAGCAGGCACATATTAGTCATCAGATCTATGCCTTAGAAATGTTTTATTTTAATTTTAGTTATAATGCATTCGATGTGATTATATGCTTGCAAATTTAAATTTGAAATAAAAAGGTAAAAAATTAATTTTGATATCTTGTTCATTTATGCTCCCCACAGTTTGAGAACCGCTGGATTAGCAATGTGTGGTGATAGCTTTGACAGTGTTTTGTTTTTCAAAATTGATAAAATCTGTTAAGCCAACACACATAAACACCGAAGATACAGAGGAAATACTTTTATATAAAAACGTTTACTTGGAAGGATGGTATAGTGGTATATATGTATAGTAATGTTGAACTGAGATATTTTTTCATCACTGATCAGAGTTTTGTGTTGCATTCTTTGTTATGCATCATACTGTATTTAAGGGGATGTACTACTGGAAACTTGAACTGATAACAAATCAAAGAATGACATTCGACAATAGTCTCAACAGAAAGTATATTAATGAGATGCAAAATGAGACACAAAATTTTTTTAGCGTGCTAATGAAAGCCATCTAAAAAAACTTTAACCCATTCCAAAACCTAGCAGCAGTGTTTATTCCCCCTGCCATCCATCTGTAGCATTCAGTGCCATCTCACCATACATTCAAGCAGTTTCTGGCCTTGGGCCATTGAGCTGCTATTTCAGCACAGAGATGTGTTTGATCTGCGACCAGCACTCCACTGTGCACACACCTGCACTACCGATCAGTACGTCATACCAATTTACTGATAGTCACCTTTACGCGGCTCATACCGTCTGCTACAGATTATATGCTATGCTTATACCTGACACTGTTTATATTTATTGATGCTTATTGCAGTTGTTAATTGCCATTGCATTATTTAGTGATCTGTGAAATAACAGCATGAATGCAATAAAAGTATAAATATAATAAGAAGGGTCAGAATAGAAAAAGAGCTTTTACATCCTTACTTTATCTGGCCGTAGACAACGAATAATCAACATTCTCTGGAACTGGCCGAGTTTTTCCTGCCAATCTGAAGGGAAAGTTGAGTTATGTGGCTCCTAAAAAATAAAGATTTTATAGATGAGCTGCCTGTATAATAACAAATAGATTTAGCTTTTTTTTGTTTTTAAAGATAATGGCTCAGAGGAAAATCAAAAAAGCAACACCATGTTAGAGACAAACTATACATTTCCTTTGATAAGCTGTTAAAGTTCAATAAAGAACGTTTATTTGTAAGCATTACCTAAGATAATAAACATAAATTTATCATTCACTTGGATACCACAAATCCAGAACATTAGGTTGCAGTATAGCAGCCCACATTAGACACTCTCTTTATTTAACTGTGTGAGACATGGCATTGTGAGACCATTAAATCTCTTCTTACAGTACAAAGCAGTTCAGGGATTAGCTGAATAAAATTGTGGGGCTCTTTTTAATTTCAAGAGGGCAGAACATCCCACTTCCAGGGAGAAATATTTGTTTAAATATTGCTTATATCAATCAAATTCTTTCTGATTTTGACGGGCAAGACATTTTGTGACACCAACTCCAATTTATAGATAGATCAACTCAATATTAAAAGGATTGCTTCCCCATTTATTTAATCTTGCACAATGAGGATAACAGCAGTAGTCTGTCATTTATTTTTTAAACCTAGGATTTATTAGCTTATTGCAAGATTAAGCAACATAATTAAGTGGCCAAGAAAGCAATCAATTTCTGCCACTTGTACCAGCCTCTTTTATTGTGAAAGATTGGCCTAGTTGGAACACTAGTTGATTTCTTTTATCTATACATTTCAGATAAAATTCATGTTTAAGGCAGTTGTCAATTAAGTTGCCTGTATAATAACAAATAGATTTAGCTTTTTAAAAAGTAAGTAAGCAAGTTGAAAAGTAAGTTTTGAGCATACAGTCTCTCAGCATGAATCTACATGGTAATAAACAAGCTAGTAAGTCACATTAGCTGTAACATGGGGTTTAGAACTGGATTCCCTATGGCACCATTGTTCTTTTCAACATCCTGGCACCTTATTCAACATGTCTTGGGAATGTCCGCTTGCTGTTGCTCTCTGTTGCTGCGATCCCATGTGCCACGCTATGATTATTTCATTTCCTATTGTCTTGTCCCTTTCAGGTTTTCCTCCTTCTCCTCTTTCCTCACTTTCCCTTCCTCTCTTTTGCTATATTGCTGTTAGTCTCCTGCTGAAATCCTCCTGTGCTGTCTCCTTTGCAATCTGGAAGTGTTTGTTTTAATATCCTGTCCTTCTTGAACTGCCCATGTCCCAGATCAACAACTCTTCTGGCTCTACTGTCCAAAATTAGCTTCATGCTTTGCAGTTAGCTAAGAGATAGGTGGACGTTGGTCTATAAACTGGTCCCTCCATTCTATCATGTTTTACTCCATTCTCCTTCCCTTTCTATTGATCTATGCTGCTCTGGCTGTATGTACCAGTTTGCCTGGTGACTTCATATGTTCTATCAGATGGTTGTGGCAAGCGCCCTCTTCTACGCGGTGGTGTTCTGGGGAGGCAGCATGAAGAAGAAGGATGCCTCACACCTGGACAAACTGGTGAGGAAGGCAGGCTCTATTGTAGGCACGGAGCTGGACAGTTTGACATCCGTGGCAGAGCGACGGGCACTGAACAGGCTCCTGTCAATCATGGAGAATCCACTGCATCCACTGAACAGGATCATCTCCAGACAGAGGTGCAGCTTCAGCGATAGACTGCTGTCACCGACCAGCTCCACTGACAGACTGAGGAGATCATTCCACCCCCACACTATGCAACTCTTCAAATCCACCCGGAGTTTAAACATTAACATTATACAAAGTTATTGTCTGTTATAAATGCATTTTTTATCACTCTTTAATTTAATATTGTTCTTTATGTATGCTGCTGCTGGAGTATGTGAATTTCCCCTTGGGATTAATAAAGTATCTATCTATCTATCTATCTATCTATCTATCTATCTATCTATCTATCTATCTATCTATCCTTGCCTCCTTTTTCTTGCTATCCATCTCCATTTTAGTTCTATCTCAGGGTTGGTTAGGTGGTGGTGATGATGGTGGATGCTGTTGGAGAGGTGTTTTGTGTTTTTATATAATACTAGGGGGGCCAAGCCCCCCTGGCGCCATTGACTCCCAACCCCCGATTGCGGCCAGAATATTAGAAAAATATGTAAATGTACAAAAGAAAAATTTTATTATTTATTGGAGTCAAAATCACAAAATTCTATAAATATGTAAAAGAAAAATTAATTATTATTTAACAGAGTAAAAATCATGAAATGAGAATAAAATATTTACTCTCTTAGTAATTGGAGTATTCTGGTTAAAATGAGGTCCACTATGCTTGATGAGTATTTATAAGAGACTAAATAAATGATCCATTCATTTTAACTGACACTCTTATAGATACAAAAACTTTTTGTTTTAAAATGACGTGAAAACTAAAGTGGTATGCAATGGATCATCGTAACTCGACCTTCTTGATATTTTAGTTTATAATTTAAAAATGGAATAAAATCTGAAAAGAATGACACCAAACATATATATGTAGGTTTTAAAATAAGCTGATTTAAAGCATGACAAAAAACATGGCATAAAAAGTCACATAAAATCGTTGCACTTTTAGGCTTAGGATTTTATATATAGAGAGTAGATAAAATCAGTCATTGTTGTCTGCTTACCTAATGTACTGCTATTTCATCTGGTAAATGAATATTTCATCACAGAACAGTTTATAAATATTTAATTAATTACATAATAATAAAAAAATATATTATTTGAAGTAGAGTCTTTTCATTTTGTATGATTTTACATGAAGTTAAGTGGCTTGTACGGCATAAAATAAAACATTTATTTATAAAAATTAATCCTGAAGAAATGTATTTGTGCTTAAAGGGATATTACTAAGTATACAATGGAATATATAACTGGCATTTTTATAAGAAATAATAGCATCCACCTAACAAACTTACAAATAGAAATACTCCCAAAGTAAAGCCTGACACACAATTAAATATTTCTGCCAACCTAGGCACACATTGTTTTCACCACTATTATGTTCAGAAACTCCTAAATAATGTTTGTACTGCAGAGACATTCAATTTGAATGAACAATAAAAATGGTAATAAGGGGAAATTATAGGAAATTAATGGTGAGTCAGTCGTAAATTGAGTAGATGTACATTTATTTGCTTAGCAGAACCTTTTATCCAAGGCGACTTATAAAAGATGTCAATATAATCAAGTATACATCAGTCAGGCGGACTGTTACTGAACAAGGGTGCAAAGTTGATCAGCACAAGTGAACAGCTCAGAACAAAACACAAGCTAGTTACAATTTCAAGTTTACAAAACCCAGATAGATAAATCGATCTTTGGCTTTTATACAGAAGCTAGTCAAATAAATAAATACCTAAATAGATAATAAATAAATAAATTTATACACACACTTTGGTCTGAACAAACATCAGAATGACTATAAAGAAAAAAAATTTAAAAGAAAGAAAACTTCTGACTTGACTGTCAAGGTCACAGTGAGGCATTATGCAGGCATCTTGCTGTTGGTATAAAGGAGCCCTAGTAGTGTCTCTTGACACACTTCTGCTGAATATGCTCAGTATTAGTGACAGAGAGAGAATATGCAACATTGCTCATAATCACATTCAGCTTTGTTTTAATTATCTCTTTTGCTACAACCTCCAGGCGATCCATAGTGCATCCAATAACTGAGCCTACTCTTTTAGATAGATAGATAGATAGATAGATAGATAGATAGATAGATAGATAGATAGATAGATAGATAGATAGATAGATAGATAGATAGATAGATAGATACTTTATTAATCCCAAGGGGAAATTCACATAATCCAGCAGCAGTATACTGATACAAAGAAACAATATTAAATTAAATAGTAATAAAGATTTAAAAAAAAATGAAAAAAATAAAAATAAAAAAAGCAGGCAATAACAGAGTAATGTTAGCATTTACTCCCCCGGGTGGAATTGAAGAGTCGCATAGTGTGGGGGAGGAACGATCTCTTTAGTCTGTCAGTGGAGCAGGACAGTGACAAAAGTCTGTCACTGAAGCTACTCCTCTGTCTGGAGATGACACTGTTCAGTGGATGCAGTGGATTATTCATGAATGACAGGAGTGTGCTTTATGCCCGTCGCTCTGCTACAGATGTTAAACTGTCCAACTTTAATCCTACAATGGAGCCTGCCTTCTTAACAAGTTTGTCCAGGCGTGAGGCGTCTTTCATCTTTATGCTGCCACCCCAGCACACCACCGCATAGAAGGGGGCACTCGCCACAACCGTCTGGTAGAACATCTGCAGCATCTTACTGCAGATGTTGAAGGATGCCAACCTTCTCAGAAAGTATAGTCTGCTCTGACCTTTCTTACATAGAGCATCAGTATTGGCAGTCCAGTCCAATTTGTCATCCAGCTGCACTCCCAGATATTTATACGTCTGCACTCTCTGCACACAGTCACCTCTGATGATCACAGGGTCCATGAAGGACCTGGGCCTCTTAAAATCCACCACCAGCTCCCTGGTCTTGCTGGTGTTAAGATGTAAGTGGTTTGAGTCGCACCATTTAACAAAGTCTTTGATTAGCTTCCTGTACTCCTCCTCCTGCCCACTCCTGATGCAGCCTACAATAGCAGTGTCATCAGCCAACGTTTGCACGTGGCAGGACTCCGAGTCATATTGGAAATCTGATGTATATAGATTGAACAGGACCGGAGAAAGTACAGTCCCCTGCGGCGCCCCTGTATTGCTGAACACAATGTCAGACGTGCAGTTCCCAAGACGCACATATTGAGGTCTGTCTGTAAGATAGTCCACAATCCATGCTACCAGATGCGAGTCTATTCCCATCTCAGTCAGCTTGTCTCTAAGGAGCAGAGGTTGGATGGTGCTGAAGGCGCTAGAGAAGTCCAAAAACATAATTCTTACAGCACCACTGCCTCTGTCCAGGTGGGAGAGGGATCGGTGTAGCATATAGATGATGGCATCCTCCGCTCCCACCTTCTCCTGGTATGCGAACTGCAGAGGGTCGAGGGCGTGGCGGACCTGTGGCCTCAGGTGGTGAAGCAGCAGCTGCTCCATGGTCTTCATCAGATGTGACGTCAGAGCAACAGGCCGGAAATCATTCAGCTCACTAGGACGTGATACCTTTGGGACAGGAGTGATACAAGATGTTTTCCAAAGCCTTGGGACTCTCCCCTGTTCCAGGCTCAGGTTGAATATGCGCTGTAGAGGACTCCCCAGTTCCAACGCACAGGCCTTCAGCAATCGTGGCGATACTCCATCTGGACCCACTGCTTTGCTGGCACGAAGTCTTTTCAACTCTCTGCTTACATGGGCTGCTGTAATTGTAGGTGGGGATGTCTCACCTATTCTGGTATCAGCAGAAGGATGGTTGAAGGATGCAGTACTCCGAGGTGAGAGTGGGTTATGGTGATCAAACCTATTAAAAATTTAAAGATTTAAAGATAAAATTTGGTTTGCTCTCTCCACGTCTGTCTCGATGGTGGCACCCCATAGTAGTAGTTTTAATTAGCTTGTTGATTTGTTGGGCTTCTCTTAAAGTGATTTTGCCAGCCCAGCACACCACAATGTAGAAAATCGCACTGGCCATCACAGAGTTATAGAAGATGTGAAGGATGTCAATTCTCACATTAAAGTAATGCAGTCTTCTAAGGAAAAATAACTTGCTCTGCCCTGTCTTATATAGTTCTTCTGTGTTCTAAGACCCGTCCAACATGTTATTAATGGAGAAGCCCAAGTACTTGTAGGAGTGGACCACCTCTAAATCCACTCCTTAAATAGTGACTGAACACAAAGGCTCTTTGGTATGGAGGAAGTCAATAACCAGAACCTTGGTTTTGATGATGTTAAGATACACACAATTCTCTTTGCACCAAGAAACAAATTTCTCCACCTGACCCCTATACTGTTTCATCCTCTTTATTAATACACCCCATAAGTGCAGAAACATCTGAGAGTTTGTGCAAGTGACATGACCTTGTGTCATATTTACAGCTGGATGTGTACAGAGTAAAGAGAAAAGGAGACAGGACTGTTCCTTGTGGTGCTCCAGTGTTGCTCACATCCATATCAGAAACACTGTCCTCGAGTCTCACAAACTGTGGTCTTCCTGACAGAAAGATTATTATCCAGGACACCATAGGCTCATTCACCTGCATATCTCTGAGTTTACTCCTTAACAGTGATGGCTGGATAGTATTGGAGGCACTGGAGACCAGGTAAGAATAAGCCTTGTGGAGCAGATAGATAATTCCATCCTCCACTCCAGTCTTTGTCCAATAGGCAAACTGCAGTGGGTCCAGGTAGTCTACCACAAGAGAACTCATATAGTTCAGGACCAGCATCTCAAAGGTCTTCATGATATGAGACAGAAGTGCCACTACTCTGTAGCTATTAGGTGAAGAACTTCTTTTAATGCCCAAACAGACAATCACCAAACAAAAGAGTATTCTAACACTTCTTAAACACATTGAGGGAGTCAAAATTTTGAATGAAATTGGGCAACTCATTCCAGCAGCCAAGAGTTACACGTGAAAAGAATGTGGACTCATATTTGATACCACATAGATGTGGTATTACCAGACACCATTCAACAGCAGACCTAAGAAGTCAAGAATGGGCATAGAATCTCAGAAGTGTCTCTATATTCAGTAGGGAAGTATCATTGACATAATATGACACTACAGGAAGCCAGCGTAGGGCTCTGAAGAGATTAGAGACATGTGCTCGACTTGATGGGTTGAATACAAAACCTGCTACTGCATTTTGAATCATCTGTAGTGGCATAGTGATACATGACTACTCATGCCAACAGAGACTTTCAATAGTCCAAATGTGAAAAAAGGTTGTACCAGATGTTGTGCTGAATATTCCATTAGATACAGTCAGATTTGGCGGATATTGCACAGTATGAATTTGCAAGACAAAGAGACCACAGCAACATGGTCACTGAAGGACATCTGGTCATTGATCACCACCCCAAGGCTGTGCACCAACTTGGTGGATGTTAGTTACAATGAGCCATGCTGAATAGGGGTGGGGTGATGAACAATCAGATGAGCTGAGATAACAAGAAGGTTTACCTTTGCCAGGACAAGCTTAAGATGGTGTTCCTTCATTCAGATTGCAATTTCAGTGAGACATGAAGAGAGTCTAGCCAATAACCTGTGGTCCACTGAAGGTGATGACAGGTACAGTTGAATATTATCAGCATAGCATTGATAGCAAAAACCATAGGAATGAATGACATAACCTAATGAAGAGGAGTAAAAAGAGAGGAGGAGAGGGCCCAGCACCAGTTCTTGAGGCAACCCTATCCACCTTTGACATCTTTTCACGCCAGGATACATGGTAGGAACTGCCAAAGAGCTATTATACAAACCACCAGAGATCAGTCCCATGCACCTGAGGCCAGTCACAAGTAACTGAACAGAAATCTTTATCTTCGGTGTAGTTATGGTACTATAGCACACAGTGAATCAATGTAAATTTAGTTACTGTATACACAGTACCTATAAAATGGCAACTGGATTAAAGGTCCAGTCACCTATCCTGTTTCTTATATGTGAGTGATTCCTACATCTAAAAGCCTGCTTAGTCACCCTTCTTTCTTTTATGCTTTGACTCCATTGGATGCCAAGCAAATCTTTATGTATGTATTCTGTGGTGCTGTTGGGAGCTCTAAGAATACATCACTCTGCCCAGAGCTCTGCATTGTCCTGCTCCTAGAGTGATGAAAATGCAAGACTTCATTTAATATAGTGATCATGAGAGTTCTTCCACATAATTCAGAATTAGATAATTTGTGACAAACTCTACACATGTAATTAAAACTCTACAATTACGGAAAATAACTGAATATAAGCATTTATACAGCATGCAAGAAACATATAATACTATATACTTTAAAACTCCTTCTAAAATTTCAATATAAAAATTTCAATATATTTCTAAGGACAAACTTTTATAACTAATTAATAATATTTAATAGTGTGAGATATATGTATGTTATAAAACAGCTTTTATAACATGATTTAAACAAACCAAAATGTCAATTTCAACCTTTAATAATCTTACTATTTTAATAATAATGTGTTATTGTTAATAGCATTTAAATAATAAAATGCTTCTAGACTGTTAATAGCAGCTTAATATGGATACCAAAACTAAGTTATTCACATCATATCCTGTTATCTCCACATGCAGACTGCAGAAGATACAGTTGTTTTCTAATGTGCTGGTGTAAATTTTGCATTTGGTGTAACATATAACCCTAAGTATTTTTAATGAATAAATTAATTTTCTGTGAATCAATACACATCAGCCTCATTGTGAAAAACACAACTGAACTTCACCTAGTAGTGAATAACTGGAATATTTACAATACTCTTATAAATGCCACTGTTATTCTCATTTTTAGTAAACTGTTAATGACCAAAGACACATACCAAGAGTGGAAACTCATGTGAAGTGGCACAACACATATTATTCTATGCAGTAAAAAAAAGCATTAACTCTTTTCCCCTTTTTCTGTGTCATGCCCTTTCAGAGTGATTACGTATTTAACCACTTACCAAGCTGTCATAGACCTCTTTCCACCCCTCCTTTAGTTTTGCAAAATCCTTGCGCATTCCTTTAAAACGTTTTAGGTCATCAAGTCGACAGATCTCATCCCAAGAGGTTTGTGGCAGCCAAACAGAAGGATTTGAATGAGGATTATCTAGACCCACTCCTCCAGTGAGCAAGAATCTCCACTCAGCATCATCAATCTAAAAGAAACACAAACATTGAGCAAGTGAAAGATTTATTATCCTTTAACTTTTTACTATTTATCAGTCTTTTTTTGGTTGTTAGGGACAGCCATAGCGAAGTACTATGGGAGACAACTTGGAGAAAGCTGATTTTAAACTTTATAAGTGCCTTTATACTTTTGCCTGTAGCGCCACAGGATAAAAATTATTACTTAGGTTAAGACATTCATTTTTTTTCCTCTCAATGGCTAGGCAGAACAGCACAAGGTTATTGGCTGGGGATTTCATTGGAAGCAGCATATCAGGAGAAAGGTACAAACCTAGCAACCTACTGTATATATATTTTAACAGTGGATAAGGGAAACAAATGGGTGCATTTATTTATTACCTTGCAAAAAACAATCATAATCCAAAATATTTTTTTCATTTGTCAATAATTAATGCAATGCAACATTAATGAATTTTTTTATTGTCATGGTTTACTTCATGAAATGGGTTTCCATAGCCAAGCACCTGCACATTAGCCTAAAATCACTATACACAATGCCAAGCGTTGGTAGGGGTGGTTTAAAGCATGCCACCATTGGAGCAGTGGAAATGTGTTCTGCAGATTGATTACTCACACTTCACTATATGACAGTCTGATGGATGAATCTTAGCTTGCTGTTGCCAATAGAATGCAATTCCGATGGATTGCTTATTGCCTACTGTAAAGTTTGGTGGAGGTGGGATAATGATTTGGGGCAATTTGTCAGGGTTTGGGCCAGGCCTGTTGGTCCCAGTAAAGGATGCTGTTAAAGCTACAGCATACAAAGACATTTTAGGCAATTGGGTGCTTCCAATTTTGTGGCAACATTTTGGAGAAGGTCCTTTTCTGTTCCAGAGCGACTGTGCCGATTCATACAAAGGCAGGTCCATAAAGACATGCCTTGGTGAGTTTAGCATGGAAAAGCTTGAATGACCTCCACAAAGCCCTGATCTCAACCCTACGGAACATCTTCTAGTCAAATATCAGTACCTGACCTCACAAATGTTCTATTGGCTGAATTGGTGCAATTCCCAACAGACACAATGTAAAATCTTGTGAAATGCCTTCCTAAATGAGTGTAGGTTGTTAAAACCTCAATAGAGTGTCCAACTCCATATTGATTCCCATGGATTTGGAAAGAGATGTCCAACAAGGTCATATAGGTGTGATGGTTACATGTCCACAAACTTTTTGGCATATAGTGCAGTGCAAGTAACAAGAGAAGTTCCCAAGAATGGGCCAAGAAACTCATGATGACTGAGAGTGTGTTCCAATTGTTTTTTAACGTGGGGTCTGGAAGTCAGCTTGAAGGAGCTTTGCCCAGGAGGAAAACTTGAACCCAGGGAAGCAAGACACATCCATAAGGTCAATGCTTTTTATCAATATAACCCATGAACAGGGTATAAAAAGGGAAGCCAGGAGGAGGGAAGGTAGGTTGTTTCTGGCCAGACAGCAAAGAGGAACTCCAGCTTATATAGAGTGCGAGTGATGTACAAGACAATTTCTACCCTGATGCTGAGCCCTTGAAGAATGGCTTACAAGGTCCTTGAAGGACAGATAGATTATTGCTGCAAGGCCCTTGAGAGGCCTTTTAGACTTATTATAAAACTAAGAACTGTGAAAGTGAAACAAAGATAAGAACTTAACATACTTGCTAATTCCTTTATAAAAACATGGAATACTCACAGAATACTCATTGTCTAAGCACCCCCTCAGAGGCCACATTAAAGAGGAGGCAAATTGATTTCTTTTTGTATGTGTATATTTTTCTCTTTACAATTTAATTCCTTGCACATATTTGTAGCAGTCTCTGTTAAATTTCTCAGCTACCATTGCCTTTAACCTTCCAAGTCTAACATTACACCAGCCTTTCAGAGTGAATAAAATCCACAAAGGCCTCTTCCCCTTTATTATTTCTGTTTACTGAACTATTAAACACATTTTCTTCTTTGCTAAGAACTGGTCACACAGGAGAGAAATGAAAATGAAATGAAGAAAACGTAGGCGTACTGACCAGCTTTTCATGCTTCAGCAGGTTGACATTGAGACAGAATGAGAAGAGCAGCTTGTCCTTTTCAAACAGCGAACGGCACACATTAATGTACAAAGAGTAGGTGAAGTGCTCACGCAGAATTTGAAGTCTGTAAAATGAGCAAAACTGCTGTTATGAACAAAGCAAAAAAATGCAATAATCTTATAGAATACACCACAAACTTTAGAATAGAATGATATAAAGTATATTTAAGTGAACTTTAACAAAAAAGATTTGGGAAAAATTAGGCAGGCACTGCTGCCTACAGGCAAAGAAAATAAGACTACAGGTTCAAACCCCAACACTCATTCAGTGTTTGACCTGAAGCAAGTCATTTAACCCGCCTATGCTCAAATTGTGCATGGTTTTTTCTAAAAAGTATTTAAAATGCTTGCAATCAATGTTTCAGCATTGTTTAAGGATTACAAAGTAAGAACTTGTCCTAATGACAGTATGATGTACTAGTACAAAAGCAAAGGATGAAGAATTCCTCAATAAATTCTAGCTGAAGAGCCACTTGCAGTGTAAGATTAAATGAAATCATTAGAGGTATTCAATGTGTGTGCTTATCTTTAGTCCCAAATCTCATGCACAATATCTATGGCCACCACTGTCTGCTGAATTACTGTCAACTCCATGCCTCATGAATCAAGTCCTAAAAATTTAAATGTGCCTGAACATTTTCTCCCTCTGCTGTACATCTATACCTCCTACCTCTGATAGTTCTGTGCATTTCCCAGAAATGAGCACTCTATAAACTGTGCCTGCATGTTCCTGTAACGTGAACATACACATCTTCTTTCTGTCTGTGCATTAAATGGTATGAATCTCCATGTTCACCTCCTATGACCTCAAGTGTGCAACTTACAATCACACCTTTCCATAATTTTGCCCTCATCAGGTTATGAACAAATGGTAACTTATCCTACCTTAATGAAAAAAACTGGAAGGAATGTCAGCACATTACAAGGCACCTTAGCACAAAAACATTCATACCAGGCAAAGGTCTCCATTCAACTGAATGGTTTGAACTTTGCCTTGGGCAATAAAAGGAGATAGATGGGGCTTGTTTAAGGAGGAAACCCGTTAAAACAAGAAGAAGACATTAAGACAATAAACAGGAGGTAGTACATCTTCCATGGGGCCAAGTACTGTCAGGCACCAATCAGTCAGTGTTCATTTTAACCACAATACCTTTGCATTATACCAGTGCTTTACAATTTAGTGATTATTATGCTTCAAAAGTAATCAACCAATAAATGGCATTACAAGTCAGTCAACATGGAAATTCAAATAGGTCAATCAAATAAAAAAAATAGGAAAAGATAGACATGCAGTATGTGACCCAAAGTAAAGATGAACTGTCAAGGACTGAAGCTGATAATGATTAACAGAATTTATCACAGTAAGGCTTGTTATATGCCCTGTCGGTCCAGTATATTACACCAAATGCAGTATGTCTGGACACCACTGACAGTACTGCATTTTGTAACATATGGCTTGCTACAATTTGCAGTTATTTCAAGATTATGGAGCTGCATCTTATACAGTATATAGTGAACCACCAATGTGACTGTCATGATTAAACTGAAGAGGTGACCTCTACTAGAAAAATGTTTTGAGTTTCTTGTATAATTAATATTGTGGGAATATAAGAAAGTAATATGTATAAAGTTATGCAAGGCTAGACTCAGTAATTTAAAAAAATAATAACCTAGGCAGACAGTAATTTTAGTTTTATGGCAGTACTTGCTGTGAGAGATACTACAGATTATAAAATAAAGTTTTTGTGATTTAGAAATATGATTAATTAAACATATCACAGCCATAAAGTGCATTCAGTGTTACCTCAGTACCCTGTTATAGATTTCTACAGTTTTATTAATTCTATTGCATATTTTATTTTGGTAAGTTCTGTCCTCTATTTTCTCTCGATGTGATTGCTTTATGTGAAATGGCAGATAGCAGCAATACGAGTTTGCAATAGCTTTAAAAGAGTATTGCTTTAATAGTAAGGTAAAGGATTTACAAAAAATATTCTTCTGTACTTTTACATATATATTGTTTCGCGCATTATGGGAGAGTGTTGAAAGCTCTGCATAGAATGTAAAACAGGTGTCAGGTTTGGACACAGTCACTAACTAACCTCTCTGCCACCTTCCACGCCAGAGCAGAATATAAGCCAACAGAACACAAGTGGCTTCACTTCTGGCCGTGATGTGGAAGTCATGTCTCTTCTGGTCTTGAACGTGCAAAAGATCAGAGCTAGTCATTTATTATTGGACCTGCATCTGCTAGAGACACATTAGTCTGCAGAAGAATTTACCAGAAGCATAACACTGAACTAATTATGGCCAATGTTGCTGTAAATCTTCCTTGATTTCGGGATTTGGAAATGGCACGGGTCAGTCAGCCAAAGTTGGAAGAAAAAAGGCATGAGCAGTGATTTGTTGCGCACTTAGTAGTGCTATTGCATCAATTATACCCTTGGTGGCTCTTGTTCAGAAACTGGATGCCACTTGGTTGTTTCACAGTAATTAAGATTAGGTATATAAGTAGGTTTCACATTTCAGTTATCATTTTAGCCCTAAAACTAGTGACTTAACATCAGGGACCTATTTCATTGACCTTAAGGTTAATGTTTGGGTGAGGGAAGGTCATCTCAAGTGGCATCCACTTTTTGAACAAGACCCACCTTGAGCAGTTTCTCATGCAAAAGGGAAAACTCACTTCTGATTCTGCATCTGAAATTTTTAAGCATCTTCGCACCTTGAGCGCATCGAATATTGGCCAGGGAATTCTCGCCACTTCGTGAAATGGCCGGCCAAAGTACCATATACAGTGATCCCTCGCTATATCGCGCTTCGACTTTCGCGACTTCACTCCATCGCGGATTTTAAATGAAAGCATATCTAAATATATATCATAGATTTTTTGCTGGTTCGCGGATTTCTGCGGACAATGGGTCTTTTAATTTATGGTACATGCTTCCTCAGTTTGTTTGCCCAGTTGATTTCATACAAGGGACGCTATTGGCGGATGGCTTAGAAGCTACCCAATCAGAGCATGTATTACGTATTAAATAAAACTCCTCAATGATATACGATATGCTTCCTGTGCGGTGCCTGATTGTTTGCTTTTCTCTGTCTCTCTCACTCTCTCTGACATTCTCTGCGCCTGAAGGAGGGGGTGTGAGCAGAGGGGCTGTTTGCTTAGAGGATATGGATGCTCCTCTAAAAAAATGCCACTTTATTGCGGTGCTTCGGCATACTTAAAAGCCCAAACGCACGTATTGATTTTTTGATTGTTTGCTTTTCTCTCGCTCTCACTCTCTGTCATTCTCTGTTCCTGACAAGCATTCCTTTGAAGAGAAGATATATTAGCACTCTTTTAATTGTGAGAAAGAACTGCCATCTCTGTCTTGTCATGGAGCACAGTTTAAACTTTTGACTAAAGGGTGTTATTTCATGTCTCGAGGGCTCTAATAATGTTAACAGTGTGGGAGAGTTTATAAGGGCTAAAAATACTGTATATTAAAATAACCATACAAACATATGGTTTCTACTTTGTGGATTTTCATCTATCGCGGTGGGTTCTGGAACGCAACCCCCGCGATCGAGGAGGGATTACTGTACACTGGTCATATTTTTTATACACTTGTACAGTAGTACATTCATACATACATTGCTATTACAGAACAAATGACCACTGCCTGCCTTGTTTAAAACATACCATATGATAAATTGTTTATCATAAGTTTCTCAATTTTTCACAGTCTATAGTATGACTAGCAAAATACCCGCGCTTCGCAGCGGAGAAGTAGTGTGTTAAAGAAGCAATGAAAAAGAAAAGGAAACATTTTGAAAATAACGTAACATGATTGTCAATGTTATTGTTTTGTCACTGTTGTGAGTGATGAGTGTTGTTGTCATATATATAATATATATATTTACACACACACACAAACATATATGTATACATATCTATACATATACACATACATATACATACACACATACATACACACACATATATACACACAAATACATATATATATATATACATACACACACACATATATAAACATATATATACATATACATACATATCTACATATATACACACACAGCTATTTCAGTATCAGTGCAATACGCTGTTTGTTAAAACGGATGACACCGCTCTTACGTGCAAGTCTGCGTGGATATTATGAACTATCGTATTTGTTCAAGTTCTATTTAAATTTTAAATAGAAGGAATTTTTATTTAGTCGACAGAAATATCTTTGGTAGGAATGGTAAAAACAGACAGGAATATTATTCCTGAATAAATCAACTCAAACCTTAAACAACTTATAATATTTTGCTCTCCATAAAAATATATCCTGTCTAAATTATACAAGTTAGAAATAAAGTAAACATTAAAAGAACAAACATTCAAATTTCTTTACTCTTATGTAATTTTATATTTTATAAAAAATAAACTTAGATTTTAAATATCCCAAAAGATTTTGCTCTCCATAAAAATATATCCTGTCAAAATTATACAAATTCAAATATGAACATGCTGCATAACAAAACCTGGAAATATAAATAAAATGTGTTCCTTTCAGCAATAACAAATCAAATCATTCAGTTGTCTTTGCTCATATGTCATTTTAGAGCTGGACGCCTGGCATCTTTTTGGCAACAGGTTCGTTTCTGTTTGGTGTGAGGTTCTGTGTTGTGGAGATTCTCAGGATGGATTGCAGGTGCTCATCAGTGAGGCGACTCCTGTGTGCTGTTTTGTTAGTCTTTATCACTGAGAAGAGCTTCTCACACAGATATGTGCTACCAAACATGCACAAGGTTCGAGCCGCATGTAGACGGACTTTTTGTTCTTCAAAGTCACCAAAGCGCCGTGCAAACTCAGTGCGCTCAGTTTATCAGCAAAGTGCGATTTGGGAACACCGTAGTGACGACTTGGTTTAACATTACTTGGTAATAGGGAAAGTGGGGCAAGTGGTTGTGTCTCCCATAAAAGCAGCCTCAATTGAAATCACTTTGTGATTGTGCACGGTTAAAACGTCCGCTGAAGTGTCAGATTCTTATTTAATTCTTCTGCTTTCTGTATCTTCTGCATTGCATTCAGGTCTTTCAGGTTACCCTGATGTTTTGTTTTATAGTGCCGTCTTAGATTAAATTCTGTAATTACAGCCACATTAGCTCCACAAATGAGACACACGGGTTCAGTAAACATATACTCAGCCTCCCATCGGTTTTAAAGGCTCTATTTTCAGAATCAACTTTTCTCTTCAGCATCGTGTGAGCTAGCTTCGCAATAACTTGCAGCATCTTAAGGTAGACTTGATTAACGGTAACTGTTCGGCAAGGCAGCTGAAGCGCTGCATTATGGGATCTGTAGTTTATTGTGTTACCAGCGCTTCATATACCCGGGCTTTAATAACAATAATACAGTATATAAAATGATCTCGGGCGGATATAATTACGCCGGGCGGATGTGGCCCGCGCCCTTGAGTTTGACACATATGGACTAAATAGAACTTGAAAAGATATATTTTTCAAATGTGATCGCGCAATTCAGATAGAGTTGGCGCACTACAGCCTGCATGCCTCAATAAGTCATCCTCCCTCGCTCTTACTTTTTTACCGTTCATCTAATGAATACACTGAGTATGGCTTTACCAAAACAATCATTGATGGCGAATAAAGTATCCATTATTCGAGTATGTAGATCGGGATATATATATATATACATATATATATACCCGCGTATCGCAGCGGAGAAGTAGTGTGTTAAAAAAGCTAGAAAAAGAAAAGGGAACATTTTAAAAATAACGTAACATGACTGTCAATATACAGTATTTGTTTTGTGAGTGTTACTGAGTGTTGCTGTCATCAAGGATTTGATTATCATTATTTCTTTCAATCAGGTTCGTATTTGTAGGATGTGTTGTGTTCAAGTTACATTCCGTGTTTGTCAATCGTTGTAAAGATGACAGGTTTCATTCATCGATTCGTTTCTTACTGCATCAATAAACAGCTCGTCTTCTTCTTTATCTGAGACCTGACACACTGCATGCACGGGTTTTTTACACTGTCTTCCTTTAGCGGGACATTGACTTTTTCCAACGTGTGCTTTGTTTCCGCAGTAGTTGGATTTATGAATATGCTTGTATGTATGAGACGCTTCATATTTTTTGCTGCCTTTTCAATTGTGTAATTCGGTTTTGTTCAGCTCTTTGGAACTGTTGCCTTTTATCTGTGCACTGCGTCAGTTCACGTGAGCCACTCGGTGTACATGCATCGAAGGTTCCCAGCTGTGCTGGTGCCATCTCGTGCTATGTCCATGGCTGTATTTAATGTTACCTTAGTCCTGGCACTTAAAACTTTCTCTCGCAGTTTCGCTGAGTTTGTGTCAAACACCACCCTGACCATCTCATCTTCCTCTCCATAAGCACAGTCCTTCACCCGTGAATATTTACCCGTGGCAGTTTGCTATTGGATTGCCGCTGACGGACGGCCTTATATGGGCAGGCACTAAATTACAAACGCCAGCGGCAGCCTGTCTATGAACTTAATTTAAAGTGTAGGTTTACATCGTGCTTTGTTTCAGTAGCAGAACTCATGAATATGGTTGTATATGTCACTCGCTCGCTTCTTATTGTTTCGCTGCCTTCTCAATTATATAATGCATGTTTTCTTCAGCGCTTTTTGAGGTCTTCCTGGTTTTCTATGTACTGTGTGATTACGTGGGAGGCGTGATGATGTCACACGAAACTCCCCCCGGCGTTGAAGCTCATCTCCATTACAGTAAATGGAGAAAAACTGCTTCCAGTTATGACCATTACGCGTAGAATTTCGATATAAAACCTGCCCAACTTTTGTAAGGAAGCTGTAAGGAATGAACCTGCCAAATTTCAGCCTTCCACCCACACGGGAAGTTGGAGAATTAGTGATTAGTCAGTGAGTGAGTGAGTGAGTGAGTGAGTGAGTGAGTGAGGGCTTTGCCTTTTATTAGTATAGATTAATTACTCTTTAGCTGTTGTTTCTTGTCTATGTCTCTATAAGCTTAGGAATGTCGTTGTCTAGTCAGAATGGCTTAAAACAAACAAGAGTTCACTTTAGCAGTGTGACTTCAGTACATTTATTTAAAAGGAACCCGTAACAGTAACAACCACTCAACACTTAAAAGCTAGTTTAACTCTCTACCTTGGATGGGAAATGGCACTGAGTTATGAAGATAAGAGGTTCAGGCGCTCAGAGATGATTTTGTGGCCCACACATGGCAGTGCGATGATGGTGCCTCTAAGGCTAATGTGCAGTGTCTAACCTGAGAGAATGGAAGGTGCAAAAAATAGCTCCTCCTACTCATATGGCGTTTTAGGTATCAGGCGGTTGTTCCACTGCCTCACGAGAACAGCACAGTCAGCTAGATGGCTTACACAAATGTTTGAAGGAACGCTCATTTTGATCATCTGAATGGAAGCAACTCTTTTTTGCATATTTTATTCTCTGTATTCAAATATCAGACCCACGTATGAATAATTCCAATAAATTTAACAAAATAGCTAAATGCACTATATTAATTTTAGTACCTATCAGTAAAATACAAAAAGGCAACATTAAAACCAGAATAAAAGCTCAGGATACTAGTATATTCTAATCTTTAATAGAAAGAGTTATTTCTAGAAATCAAGGATGCATTTTGTAAAATGTTATTGAAATATTTTAGGGGGATGTTTTAAATTAATATGAAGTGTACTGTTGTTTTTCTTTGTTGCCTAATAATTTAAAATAATTATATCTCAGTCAGACTGATCTACTTCCTAAAATGCAAACATAAGTGTCTAATACTCTGTATTAGTGTCTGGGAATATAATTATATTTGAGGTTATATGCCACAGTTAATTGTGTTTAACACTACACACTTTTAAATAATGTCATTACCATATAATTACATCATCACCAGTTTAATCATTCCTTTGTTAAGTTAGCCAGAAACAATGAGCTTTTCCACTGAGAATGTGCAGGCTCCTTGGAAAGGAGATTTAAGAGCCCACGGCATTTTCTCGGCAATGATTGGTGGTTGTATTTAATGTTTTCAATGATTGTAAGTAATAGATGTTGCATAATTTAATACAATTACTCCTATCGTAAGGGCAGGGTGCACTTGTGCATATTGATTTCATTGCAATTTCTCTGTTATGATTACATCTTAATATTAAACCTGAAGAAAACAAACATACTGAGAGCAGCACAATCTTTACAGGTCAGAATTACTCATTCATTCATTCATTCTTTTTCAGTTACCTCTAAAAGAACTTCAAAAACAAATTACACCTTGACTGAAGTACTCATGTTTGTTAAATTGTTTTAATTTAAGAATTTACTTACAAAATGCAGTTGCTTTTTTTGAACCAGCTTTATCCAGTTAAGGGTCACTACCGCAGAAGCTCACTCCAGCAGAACTGGGTACAAGTCAGGAACTGATTGCAAATTGGCGGCCAGTCCATTGTAGGACATACTGATACATACATCCACACTCACTCAAATGTGGCCAGTTGTGACCTTCTAATTAATTTAACGTGTATGTATTGAGGAAGTGGGAGGAAAGTCAGGGCACCACCCTGTGGAAAACTCACAGACATAGGCAGAACGTGAAAAATCCACCTAGGCAGTGACTAGGCCTAGGATCTGACATTGAGGCTAAGTTTGCTAATAAATATGATTATTATTGTGCTAATTTACTAAAGTTTTCAAAGGGTTTTATGTAATGAAGATGATATATAAAAATATGTATTTACTGTAACTTTAATATTAATGTAACTAAAACACTTTAGAATAAACCGTAATCATTCAAACCTAAAACACATACTAGCTTTAATTGATAGAATGCAATACCAAAAAAGATAACACTTTAGTTTAGTACTGCAAAATGCAACTATTACATATTTAACCTTATGTAACAAGACCTCAACAAAGGCTTCTTGTGGTTTTCATAACACTTATGAAACATCAGTAGATATGTTATTCATCTCTGGGCAGTGTGGCATATTGACGTGATAGTAAAACTTTTTCTTAATATGAAGGATTCACAGGTCTTACACTAAAAATGTAATATCAAGAGAAACGTGTCTCAGTTAAGCCACCTCAGAGCACTCATAAGTGAAGCTTTGTTAGCAGGTCACATTGCCGCGATGAATAAACACTTTAATGGCGCTTTGTAAGTTTTAATGAAGACCCAAAAAAGTGGCTGTTAAGGCCTTGTTGCATAATAGTAAAGGAGTAATACATGCATTTGGCAGCACCTCAGTTAAAGTGTTATATATACACAAGACTATATTTAAATAAAGTTTTTGTTACTACAGATTATTATTATTTTTAAGACTAAAATGTATTTATCCCGAGATAGCACAAGTTTAAAATAACAACTTTATCAACTACATGACAAAATGGTATGTTTATATTTGTTCATGTGTTGACCACTGGTATTAATCATAAATTTATGTATTTATTTAAATATTCATCACTTTAGTTCAGACATTGATTCTGATTAAGTAATTAATAATATGTGCTATCTCTATTTACTAGTCATTATAATTTCCATAAAGACGACTGTGTAAACTGTGTCATTTAAATAGAGGAACTACATCCATTCAGCTGTTTCTGCATTTTTTGTTTTCCTTCTTATATATATATATATAGTAATAGACTAAACATACAACACACAATGAGCAGTAACTTTAGAGACTTAAAGACGGGAGAGGAAGAAGTGAAATTGTTAGGCTTAACTCATTAATTAATTCGACATGTATGTGAAAAAGTGGACAAATACTCATATGACAGGATTTACAGGGGCATTGAAATGAAAAAGTATACTGTATGAATGATCAGGTGTGTATTTTTAAAGCACTAGTTAATTAATTAATTTATGAATTCTTATATTTCAATTCTGGAATACAGTTTATGGTTGGTGTTTTGATGGAGTCTATTTTGGAAGAATGAGGCACAAGAACCAATCCCAACTGATATTCTGATAAATAGCAATGCACATTCACCCATAGTGATCACCTTAGTCCTGCCAATCCACCTAACCAGTACACTTGTCAAGATGTGCGAGAGAACACTTGAATCTTCAAGAAAACAGAACTAAATACAAGGAGAACCTAAAAAACTCAAAACACACAATACATAGGCCAAATACTTAATGTAACTCTACCACAACTCTTTTTAACAAAGTGCTACTTTCCATTTTTAGCATCTGAAGTCAGCAAAAAAAAAAAAAAAAACCTGAGCTAATTGCATAAAACTGTCCTCGTAATTTTACAGCAGCAAGTCATCAAGTAATGAAGGAAATTTTCAATGGAGACACTTTATCATCACTTTTTACCGCCACTTCCTAAAAGAAATGTAAGGATGACTTTAATATTAAAATGTTGCAAATTTTCATAGTTAAAATAACTTTGGAGATGTAGTAAGAATCATGACAGAAGCACCTTTTAAAGGCATTTGTTTCTCTTCGTCATTTGGAACCCCTAAATCATGTCATACATATTTTTGAAGAGTTTGCCAGAATACAAAAATTATTTGTTGTACTGCACTGTGGGACAGGAATTCAGCCTTCTGGATTCAAATCCTGCTCCCAACCACTGTCTGAGTAGAGTTTTATATTCCTCTCAATTCTGTGTGAATTTCCAAATAGTTACCTGGGTTTTTCTGCCCCATAACAACAGACATGCATGTCAGGTTAACTGCCATCTCTGATCTGACTTATTATAAGAGAATTTTAGTGAGTGTGCCCTGCAATATACTGGCATCCTGTCCATGGCCAGGTCCAGCCTTGCACCTAATACTGCCTAGATAGTTTTTGACCTACTACAACCCCATATTGGACAATGTCCAAGTCCAAGTTTATGAATTCCAGGTATAATTAAGTCCTGACTATATGTTATTATAAATTAGGGAATGGAGTCCTAAACCTGCAGCCTTCCTAACTTGAACATTTGACCTGTCATGGTCCTGGATGTTACTAAAATGCAATCACAAATCATTTGCATTAGTCATTCCTCTGCATATTGATGCTGAGTGAATATTTAACACACATTATATCTAAAGAATTCTATTCCTCTCATAATTTGTGCGTCCATCATATCAGTTTATCAGAATATTTTACAATGCTTCATGAGTGCTTCTAATTTTGACTTTTTCCCCAACACATCATAGCTAAAAAATACAAACATGAGACATTTAGGAGGCGGGTCATGCAAAAAAGAAAGGATGACGGTTCTAAATTCGAGTCAGAAAATTAAAAGATGAAGTGAGCTGTGTGTAAAATAAGTGTTAGCAGTATGAAGAAAGCAATTCAATTCGCTGCCACTGACACAGGTAACTCTCGTCATACAGTATATGTGCCACTGAATCAAGTGACCTTTTTTGGCACGTGTCATGGATAGTAATCTGCAATCATAACTTTGTTGTGATGTCTCTCACCTATTTCATGACTATAGGAAAAATAATCTTTTCTAGATCAAATCATAAAGATCACTAATAAAGGCATTTCTATTTATGAAACGTTAACAGTTTTATTTAGAAAGCTACAGTCGGTGTTTTGATTGTTAATGGTGGTGGTGGTAGTGGTGGGTTTGCTCTTACAAATTGTAAAAAAGGTGTTTTGGCTTCACTTTGTTCAATGCTCTTCTTCACTGGTGCTTTTATAAAGATCTGACCACAAAAAAATATTAAAACATATTAATGTCATTACCATTCAGTTTTATGCTTTAAACCTAACACTTAGTGTAATTTTCAAGGAAATGTTCATTTGATTGATGGCATAATATTTTTGTTAGATACTAGATCTAACAAATCTCTATCTAGAATTAGATACTATTAATTTTATAAAGTTACCTTTTTTTTCAATAAACGCACAATCAAAACATGGAAGCCTTGAAAGTTAAGGTTATCTGACCAAAGGCTAGATAGAACACATTACACACAATAGTGTAATTCTCAAGTTTCAGGATTCTTTTTACTGATATACTGTAAATAGTCTGTTTTTTGCTCCTTGTGTTTAAATGTGCTACCACATTTTGAAAGGTTTACATTATTTATGATGTTGTTAAAATATAATTTAGCTGGATTTTATTTTGTGGCTTAGGGCAGAATTTAGACTCATAAATAATATTCAAAAATAAAAGTACAGGGAAAAGGATTTACAGTAAGAGGAACTTAGGCTAAAAAAGAATAAATACTAAAGAGGCAATGCACAGAAGAGCGATGCATAATAAATTCTAGCTGTTACACTTGCTGCTCTTAGCCTATGGCCTTTTTCTTTTAAAATAGCATGCCTTTCTTCAATATAATCTGAATAAATTCACAACTAAATAAATAAATGCATGAAGAAACAAAAGGCAACCTAGAAAACAAACCTGAAATTTCAAACTCTGCAAAGATTTTAAACTTCAATCACAGGCTCATCAATATACAACCATATGACTATTTCTTTAACAGCAGTGGCATGCCCAGACATCATAGATTAACACTCGCCATTACTGAGCAATCCCTCTTTAAATACATTACCTTCTGTCAAGGTTATCAGATTTCTCCGAGTTTTCAATTGACAAAATGAAGAGGTTGATGAACCAAGAAAGGGAATATTGATACATGGGCTCAATGTTAGCCAGATCAGCAATTGAAAAGAACAGAATGGAGGAGTGAATGGAAATGGGTCTGTAGCCCAGGCGGGTGGCATCGATTTTTTTTTCTGTGGCTTCAGCAATTTCCTGCTTTTCTGAGATCTCATTGGCCAACACTTTTGAGGATGAAAGGATCTTGATAGCAGTCTCATCTTCCAAGATATTACCCTCTGATGATGACAGGACTTCCAAAATTTTATCTTCAATTTCTTTCAACTGCCTGTAAATTAATTAATAAGGAGAAACAAATAATTGTATACGATTTATATAATACGACCAGTATAAAGGTACTTAAAAAGTGCCATTTTGCTTGACTTCTCACTATAATAAATCCAAAAGGTCAAAAGAAAACTTTGTAAATTGGTCAGTTATTTTAGAAGGGTTTCAGTTCTACTACTATAATCGATATTATCCTTATCATCTGCGAATGTGTCTCTCCTTATTGTTAGCAAATGAAAATTAAATCACAATAACAGTGAAAATTATACACCAAGACTGCCAGATATAGCTTGACAAGGGTGCAAGTGTTGATTTTCTTTTGACTCTGTATTATATTATTTATAATATATCTACAGTATATGTTTACCTTTCTTCTAACAAGGCCATAATACATTAAATAGGTGTCTCAATCAAGTGACAGCATAAGCTGGGTAGCTTGTAGCCTCTTTTGGGGCCCTAAGCTGGTACCCAGAAACTTGACATTGTATATTGCCACATATATGCATTGAAGGAACTCCTTTCAGGCTCAAACGCGATATATAATAACCTACTGGGCAGAGACGGGGCGCTGTCTCCAACATTGTCTTCCCCTTCTCCTCCTGCAACACCGAGAAACCACCCAGTTAGAGCACATAGCTCTGCCCTTCACGGTTCCATGAGCATAAGAACTCTAGCTGCCCAGAAGGAGGAGTCTTTTTGGCAAGAGCAACCCACAGAACAGAGCTCCCAAGAAAATAGACACTGATCCTACGGTCTAAAGCTGAGCCTTTCATTTTCATTTTGTAAGCCCAATGGCAAGATACCCAACGCCATAATGCATTTGGTTTTGGTTTGATTTTTGTTGAATCCATCAAGATGACCCGATTGGTGCCCCAAATTTGAGCCTAAGAGCTGTCATTCCTGCACCTGGCTATATATATATATATTTAAAAACATATAAGCTGACATTTTCAACTTTGGAAAAAAAATCTGGTTTAAATATTAGCCTTATAGTGTATAATTGTAATATATGCTGTAATTGCATGGGTATATTTGAATAATGCGTTAAGGTAAGAAAGTTAATTTTCTTTTTTTTTTATTAAAGGTTAACCATTTTGTCATTGCTGGCTGACTTGCAATTATCAACTTCATCAACTACACTACCTCTCTATCCGTTTCTCTGCTCTATTTAGAGAATTTGATCTTTTTGTGTTTGATTGGACTACATAATTATGCAAATTCATTCCTGAGATGGAACCGGGAATGTTGCTTCTTCATATTTCCTGGTTTTCTATGATTTCACAAACAGATGGTTAATCCCACATTATTAAACAGGATGACTTGCTGAATAACTGAATCACTAGTATGAAATGTAAGTTGGGTAAAAGTACTGTCATTTTGTATTGTTCCATGTATTGAACCTCTATTCATTATGAAACTTCATAACAATACATGTACAGTACATGGACATTTTACAAACATCCACGCTGCTGTTTTGGAGTAATGTTTTTTTGGTGTTGATCCTCCCATTATGACTCCCTGGTAAAATTTCTGAAACTGCATATAGCCTTTTTTATATAGCATGAACAATAATGTAAATACAGATTTTCACAGCACTTTTTGAGTGATGTGTGTTTTTTGTGTTGGTCTCCTGTCACACTGCACCCTCTCAGGCAGTTGATTTCATTGAATTACTGATGTAGAATAAAGCCATCACTTTAAATAAGAACAAATCAAATTCATTACCATCAACTGAATTATTTTTGGTTTGATAATGCAGCTTTGGTTTTACAACCTAATTTTTCAATGGAACTTTTAAAAGGCACTGAAGTCTAAATTTTAAAATGTATCAACAATAATATGCATGCAAAATATCATGAACTTAAACTTTAAACACAGTGTAGCCTTGATTGATTTTTAGGCTGGTTCAGTTTTACAACACATGCAAAATTTCCTTAAGATTGACAAATCTGTTTAGGAATCATGCACAGTTTTTGGATTGTCCCTTCCCAATTAAAGTTTTGAAACGCTATATAAGTCATACTCTGTGAACAAGACAAGATGAAATCTAAGAATTAAAATAATATCCTTTGTGCACAAAACTGATAAATAACATCAAATGAAACTGAAAATGTCAAAAGACAGTAAGAGGGTATTACAATATTAAGTATTCTTTACAGACTTTGACATGGTTTTTTGTTTTGTTCCTGTGGGATGTTATTGCTACACAAGTTACAAAACAAGCACATTATAACAGTGTATTTTGTGCAAGGGGTGACATGTAACATTGGATTGACACAGAACAGCAAGAAAACTAACAATCATTACTGATAAGCTAGTCTGCAATTACTTGCAGTTATTTGGAATATTTGAAAATGCTAAGGTCTGTGTTTGTGGCCAGTCCCTATGAGCAATCTGATTGGTCAGTTTCGCTTTGGTGATGCAATCGAAAGTGCAAGTATGAGACACACAAGGAAGAGTAAAGGCTTAGGAGACATGCTGAGAGTTATCTTCAAAGAACAGGAGCATAAAAGCAGACAGGTGGTGAGCAAGGCACCTTGAAATGCAGTCTGAGAAGCAGGCTTTATGAGATAATGCTTATGAGAGGAAGCACTGGTCAAAAGAGGTTCATATACAAGAGGACACCAAGGAAAATCACTGAAGGTACACAAAGGGCAAGATACATCAAATATTTTGAAATGTATTCCATTACCAAACCAATGGCAAAGAAACACAGCTGCCCTTTAGAAAACTCCCACTTAAACAGTATTTCAATGGGAAACAAACTTAGTCTTTATTGGCCTTCTGCAGGATCAACTTGTTTGGTTTGCAGTCTTACTGCATAATGTTCTTCTCGCACAACGTTTAGAAAATTTAAAAGACCAAGCCACAACCAGCTGAATTGCTCGTTTTTCTGTCCTCTCTCCTCTAGACTGTGTCTGCCCCAGCTGCTGCTCCCGAGTCACTGAATCTGCTTGATGAGGAAGACTTTGTGACATAAAACAGGTTGTGTGCATGGATTCATTCTGTTGGTGCCAAATTCTGTCCCTGTCATCTGAGTTCCTCTGCAGAAACTGAGATTCATCAGATTGGGCTACATTTTTCCACTCTTCAACTGTTCAGTTTTGGTGAGATTCTGCCCACTGCAGCCTCAGCTTTCTGTTCTTGGCTGACAGGAGTGGAACCCGACATGGTCTTCTGCTATGGTAGCTCATCCACTTCAAGGTTCAATGTGTTGTGCATTTTGAGATGCATTTCTGCTTACTACAGTTATACTTTGTCCTATCACATCAACAAGAAACTTCCACTCACAGTACTATCACTCAATGGATTTTTTTGTACCATTTTAAGTAAACTGGAGAGACTGTGTGTGAAATCACAACAGCATACAGCAGTTATAGAAGTTTTCAAACCATGTCAAGATTGAAATCACAGAGATCACATTTTGTTTAATATGAACATTAACAGAAGTTCCTGACCTGTATTGGCTTTATTTTATGCATTGCACTGCTGCCACACGTTTGGCTGATTAGATAATTGCATAAATAAACAAGTGTATAGATGTTCCTGATAATTTGCTGAGTTAGTGAAAATATCAAGAAAGGGAAACACAGAGAAAAGGAAATCTGTTGTTCTGGAGGAAAGAAACTAGGAAAGCCACCCCACTAGATAATCAAAAACTAATATCTGGCTTACAACCCAATCTCAGAAAAAAAGTTAATATAGCAAAGCCAAATAATGAACAATATCAGATGGAAGCTTGGAAACAAACTAAGTGAGTTAAAGGTAAATGAGATTGGTTTTTAGCAACATGGAATGTGAGAAGCCTCTACAAACTAGGAGTAAAAAGAAACCTAAAAGCTGAATTGAACAAATCTAAAGTGGATATAGCTGCATTGCAGGAAATCAGATGGAAAAAAACTAATATCGTATATGCAGGAGAATATAGCGTGTTTTACAGTGGGCATGGACAGAACTCTTTCGGCACCAGATTTGCATTTTATAAGAACATGAAGAGAGAAGTAATTGGATTCCAAGCAATTAATGAAAGATTATGTACAATAAGAATAAAATCATCAATATTTAATTTTTACATTAATTTGTGCACATGCACCTACTGAAGAAGCAAACTAATAATTTATAATAAAATAGAAGAAACATTTAGGAAATTGCAGAAATATCATATACAAATTCTTTTGGGAGATATGAATGCACAGGGCAGTTAGGAAAAAATTTACAGGCATATGAAAAAAAACAGTAACCAATGACAATCACACTAGACTGATTTATTTTGTTATGGGGATGAATATGACAGTGAGTAGTACGTGAGTAGTACTTACTTCCCCTATAACCAAATTCATAAATTGACATGGCGATCACCCTAGAGCAGAACAGAGATTCAAATTAATATCATGTGATGTCCGTAGTTAACCAGGGAGCTGTTATGGATAATGACCACTTCCCTTGGTAAAAGAAATTCTGGGAGTAAACAAAAGAAAACTGATATGAAAAAATAATGTTGAACAAACAAGTTAGGACTTGGTACCAAAGAATGACAGTAAATGAGTTGACAAATATGGAAGAGAAGTCATAAGGTGACATAAATGAAAAACTGAACATGCTCAAGGAGATTATAATAAATACTCCAGTTAAAAATAATGGAAATGTAAAGGTGGAAAAGAGGAAAGAGTTGTTTGATGATCAGAAGAAAGAAATAAGGCAAGAGCTAAAATGATTTAAACACGAACAAGATATAGCTTGGGGAAATATTTAAAAAAGGAAGAGAAGCAAAGACAGTACTAAAATGAAAGAAGAGAGCATTGGAAAGGGAAAGGGTAGGAGAAATGCAAGAAATTAGTAGAGAAATGGACAGTAGAAACTTGTACTTAGGAATTAGACAACAGGAGCAGCCGAAAGAAGAAGAAGAGGAAGAAGAAAGATTTCCAACCAAGAACAAACACCGGCAAAGATAATAAAGAAACATGGGCTGAATATTTTGAAGATCTACTCAATAATACAGTAGGGAGAATAGAAGAAAGCATGGAATGGGCACTTACAGGCCCTGAGAGGGAAGAAAACGCCATCAAAGAACTAAAAATAGAGGAGGTAAGGAAGCAATAAAATCAAAGAAAAAGAACAGAATACCTGGAGAGGATGGCATTGCAGCTAAGCTCTTGAAGTATGGTGGATTAATGATAACTAAGCAAATGTACAAACTAATTCAAAACATTTGGAGATGTGAGCAAATGCCACAAGAATGGAGTATGCCCAATTCACAAAAGTAAAGATAAAACTGATTGTAGTAAGGAGGAGTAACATTATAGAATGCACTTAACAAAGTTTTCTGCAAGGTAATAGTAAGAAAGCTGGAGAAATATGCAGAAAAAAAGGTAGGAACTACCAAAGAGTATTTAGGAAAGATACGTTCACCACTGATCACGTTTTCACATTAAGATCTATATATGAAAAATGCCATGAATATAATATAACTTTGCATCAGTTATTCATGGATTGCAAGCAAGCCATTGATAACATGGTTAGAGGAAGCGTCAAAAATTATTAGAAGACTTTAGAATACCAAAGAGGACAATAAGGGGCCTTATAGTCATGATGCTACAAGAGACAAAATGTAAGGATATAAAGTTAGCTGTCAAAAGATTTTCACATTAATCAAGGACTTCCACAAGGGGATGTTCCGACATCAATGCTCTTTACTTTAAGCTTATAGTTTGTAGTGAGGAAGGTAAATAAATATAAATCCAGGTGGCTATGTGTATAAAAGAATAACCTGGTGTTAAACTATGCTAATGACATTGTTCTGATTGCTAGAAACCAAAATAGACTGATAGAGACAGCTAGAAAACTTGATAAGAAATCTAAGAGAATAGGTCTGCAAATCAAGACAAAATACATGATAAGTACAAAGAGAAGGGCAAGATTTAGCAATAAAACATTTGAGAGGGTGAATGAATTCAAATACTTAGGAATAATCTATAATGAAAACTACGAGAAACATTCTGAAATGAAAGCAAGACTAGCTGTGGTAAATAAGTATCATTATGTTTTACAAAGCTATTGACCATACAACAAAAGGTGCACATTTATAAAGTCATGATGAAGCCAGTATTTCTGTATAGGGCTGACTGATGTACATTAACAAAAAGCGAAGAAAACTTGCTGTGAACCTGGTAAAGAAAGGTCTTGAGGAAGATATTTGGGCCTGTTAAATGAAGATGGCACATGGAAGATAAGGACTAATGCAGAAGTCATGGAGCTAGAGAAGAAAACAGACCTAGTGACAGAAGCGAAAATCAGAAGACTGAAGTGGCTGGGACACATGGAAATGTTAGATGGTGATAGAACCCTTAAGAAAAAAATAAATAGTTTCCCAAAAAGCAACAAATATGTTAGACAACCAAGAAAGCGGTGGATGGTGGAAGTGGAGGCTGAAATGAGGGAAGTTCAAGTGAGGGGATGGAGAAAAAAGCAAAGAAACAGAGAGTAATGGGGCAGAACCATTAAGGCAGCCGAGGCCCTCCATGGGATGTAGCGCCACTGGGAATGTAAAAACAAACAAAAAAAAAAACTTTCCAAAAGAAGTATTTATATTTCACTATCCAATTCTGATTCACAAAAGTTTCTGTAATTTTTTTTTCTATTTCAATTTTTCTATTCATTTTTTTTTTCTGAAACAGAATTTCTCCTTCAAAAAATGTAATAAAAAGGCTATTCAGTGAGAAAAATGTACCTTTTATTTTCTGCACTCTGGAGAATGAGTGCCTGCTTCTCCTCCTCCAAGTCAGGTCTTTCTCTTGCCACCACAATTCCCAAAAGCTGGTCCTGCATTCCCTCTGGGGTTATCATGAAGTTAAGCAGAGTCACCTGATTATTGAAAAGAGCAGTCAAGTGGTGTAATTAACAGTATCTTTGTTCTACAAGACACTAGAATTCTATAGTCATATTATTACTAACCAGGCACTGATTTTACACAATAAATCACTTGACTACTAATGTACTATAATATCAGGTAATGCTTTGCCAAAATAATGTTAAAAATGATCAGCAGATGTTCTGACTGTCACAAGAGTATAGCAATCCTATTAGCACATAATTTTCTCATTCAGATAAAGATAACAATGATTTTATCATGTACCAACAGTAATTTATCTTTTACTGGGCTCTCAGTAAAACACACTGAAGTTAAATTCACTTAAAGAGTTTTGTCTATGAGTAGCGAAATAGTGTGGCGGCTTCATAGCTTTTAGTGATCTGGGTTCAGCAGTTGTCAGCAGAGGAGTTACTTGTTACTTTTACTTTTTTCTTCTTGTGGCACCATTTTGATTTGATCATGATTATGACTACAATATTTACAGAATGTGTCCTAAGACATTACACTTGGCTGCTGTGAATTTGTCTCAATATAATGGTTTAAATACCAGTGTAACACTCCCCTCTCTAATTGTAATTGGGATCAACAAATAAAAATAAAACTCTTGCTTTGTGTTTCAGTTCTTATCTTTCTAGTGCCACATTTCAGTTTTTTTTCCCCTTCTGACTTTGATCCTGCTTAACATATTGGTTTTGGCATTTGGTTTCCTTTTAGTCTTTTTTGGTAACAACTTTTTCTTTTTTTGTATGTTAACTCCCGGTCTCAGATATTCATTCTGCCTGTGTAGGTAAGTTGATATACTGATGTCCTGTACAAAGTTGGTTTCTGCCTTAAGATGGATTCTTTTGGGACAGGCTTTGGCTGCTTGCACTCCAGAATTCCAGTAATTGAAATTTGAAAATGCATAAATAAAATGAGAATTGCTAGAAAAAAATTGAGGAAAAAAACAGGAAAATACATCTAAGTTTGAAAATAAATTTAGAGCACTTGGCGCTCAGTTTGTGGACTTAAACCAAATGTTCATGGCTCATACTGAAATAGCTGAACAACTGGAATCTACTGCTGACGTAAAAGCAACGGCTGCAAATTCCAAATGCAAAGTGCTTGGAAACAGACTAGCTCCACTGGAAGATGGATGCAGAAGGCATAATATTAGAATTGAAAGTCTCCCTGAGAATCGTGAAAGTCCAAACCCAGTGAAATGCGTAGCTAACTATTTTCTAAAATAATTGGAGAGAACTTCAAATCAGACACCGAGATAGCAGCATCTTACCACATATGTGGATCGAATACCTCAAAACCTAGGACACTCATTGTGCGATTTGAATTAAATTACAATTTAAATTACATATAATGTTACTTCTGAAACATAAACAAGAGATTATATATGAAAATAACCACATTCATTTTTTCCTTGATTTCTCACCCTCAACAGCCGCTAAACGTGGTGCATTTAACAACATTAAACAATGCTTAAGGAAAAGCCAAGATCAGATACAGCCTCTTGTATCCTGCCAAACTGAAAGTGGATATTCAAGACAAGTCGTACAATTTTACTTCTACATAGGAATGCAGAAAAAGAGCTAAAAAAACTGATCCTGACATTTTTTGAAATACAATCGTGAGTTGCATCTGGTCCTGGCATGGCAAAGATCTTACCTACTGTTTGATCCGCTTGCAGTGATACTGGTACCATAATTATACATCCTATTTCTTTCTCGGCCATTTTTTGTTTATGTTTTAATTTCAATTATATGCGTGTATGTATGTATGTGTCATTTTTTTTTCATAGGGGATTGGGTTTATTCTCTCAAGACTGCTTAAGATTATATTTTATGTTTATAGTATTTGGACCGTACTGTCAATAGATATCTCTATTTTAATCCTTATACACTGCTGCTGGGGGGCTTGTGGAGAAGGACAAACAGACTGTAATTGCCTTTACTTCACTATTGCACATACCCGTATCTTGCTCAACTGGAAAAATCCTAACTCACCTCTTTTAAGTCAGTGGGTAATATTATTTGAAATTGGACAAAAAATCAACTTCTCACTTAAAGGATCTGTGCAAAACTTTTTAAAAACCTATCAGGATCTAATCAATAACATTTTAGAAGAAGCTTATAAATTGAGGAAGCAAATTCTCTTCCCTTTTTTATTCTATTTATTTATTTACTTATTTTTCCTACTCTTAAAGTTTGACTCTGTTGGCCTAGCTTTCTTTCTCATGGGTTGGGGTTGATTTGACTTGAACCTAGTTTTGTAAAATTTTACTTTCTTGTATGGAATGTTATTTGGTTTTAATAAATTCAATAAAATGTAAGTAAAAAAAGAGAATTGCAGTAAATTACAATAACTGGTAAAAGTATTCCACATTTTGGTGACAGTAATCTATTTATAAATTAAACTCAGGGGTTTCATTCACAGTATTTAATTTTCACAATTAATAACATTTAAGCAAGCAGCCAAACAGGAATAAACTCATCACTTATACAGTGGACTCCATCCAAGAATTAGATATAAAGCTAAATACGGGAGAAGATTTACAAAAACATGGTGGGACAAATGAGGGTATATATCAAAGTGTAGGCATCCAAAAACTAGCAAAAAGTGAACAAGTTTAAAAGAAACAAAAACCCTAAATTACTAAACTCTAAAATGACAAAAACTTTGCTTTAGGTAATCTATAATGAATGTCTTTGCTTGTTCTTTAATTCAGTTCTCCATAGACAGTAAGTACATAATAATAATAATACTAAATACTAATAATAATAAAAAATTTAATTTATATAGTAGCTTTCCCAAGTCTTGAGCATAGATGGAAGTGGAGTCAAAGCCAGAGCCTTAGGTGATACCTGACACTTATTTACTCAGTAAGGTTCATCTCCCTTCATCTAAAATGATGCGAAAAGCCAATTCATATTTTTCGAGTGTAGCACAGACTGCCATTATCCATTTTAGTAGCCCTGGAACTCAAGTCTTTGGCTTAAGAAATCACCTCCAGACATTGTTAATATCGGCTTCTTCTTAACTGGGCCTCTCTTTGGATTGCAGCCTCTGTACCTTATGTGATAAAACGATCAATCATCAAGTGATACCCCAGAGATGTCTCTGTGAGGCAGCATCTAAATACTTACTCAGGGACAAAGGACCATAATTCAATGATTGGCAACCTTGAAGGACAAACCTTAACTGGAGTAGTCAGCCAAAAAAGCTATGTAAAAGCTATGCATTCATCTTAATGACGGGAGATGACTGATCACCAGCTACTGCAGTACATGTAACTTTGCTAGCAACTGAGGACCTTGTATGTGTAATCCTCAAATAGAAAACTGCAGTACTGTCCACAGCCAGAAAGTGTAGAAGTTGCAACCAAGGTGAAGAAGAAGAAAGAAAAGCACAAAGATCCATCCATATGTGTGAAAGAGGATTTGAACCTTTCTCCTTGCAGCAGTGAGGCAGCACTGATAACTTTTGTGGTATTGAAATATGAACTATTAACACCTTTATTTTTAAAATGTTTAGCTCCAATAGATTTAAGATATTCCTCTTACTGCAGCTGCAGCTACAGCTCCTTCCAATTTCTCGCTTATTTCTTTGTACCTGAATTAACAGAAAACCCAAAATGCACATTCAATTCAATTCAATTCAAGACAAGTACACCTGCTGCTCCTCATGTGTGTATCAGTACATTTGTCAGTGTTTCATGCCTTTGTATCTTAGGTGATGTTGTGCCTCTATTTTTAATTGATGCTTAATGGATGCTTTCTGTGTGTTATAGCAACACATTCTTTCGCTTTTGTGCTCCTATGTTTTGTGCTTTTATTTGTTCTGTTACAGTGGTTCCCAAGCTCAATCCTGTGGGACTGCTGTGGCTGCAGATTTCACTGGACAAAAAAAAAAATCACACTTTTGGGTGTATCCTGTGAATTTTGGACTGATGATCATAAAAATCATCTTTACATTTTCCTATCATCTACCATATTAATGCAATCGGCTATTTTTGTGATAACTATACACATACAGTACAACAACTGGAACATGTGTTAATCTAAATGTAGTGGCACTGCTACAAAGAATATAGCTCGGATATGCCATGTACTGTTTCAAATGTAAGAACTATGTAAAAAAGTGTCACTACATTTAAAAAGGACTGGTCACTCCATAAGCATTTGTTTACTAGGCAGTAAAATGTCAAATATAAACCACTTTCAACCCAACAAAGATATGTTTGCGTCATATAAAATTTGGATTAATGAAAATTTTCATAACAAACAAAACTCAAGGATTTTAATATTTGAGTTTCAATGCTTAACTGATGCCAAAATTTAGGATGGCATTTTTTCTGGTTCAGACAAGTCACATCTGGTTTTTGCAGATGACATGATCCTGTTGGCTTCAGCAAGCTGTGAACCCCAGCACGCACTGGTATAGTTTATGACTGAGTATGAAGCGGTAGTTATGAGGATCAGCACCTCCAAATCTGAGACCATGGTCCTTAGTAGGAAAAAGGTGGACTGTCGTCTCCAGGTGAGAGATAAGTTACTGCCTCAGGTGGAGGAGTTTAAGCACCTTGGAGTCTTGTGAGAGGAAAAGGGATGGAGAGATCAATAGTCAGAAATGGGGTTTGCAAGCGCAGTTATGAGGTCTCTACAGTGACCTGTAGTGGTAAAGAGGAGCTGAGTCAGAAGACGAAGCTCTCAATTTACCAGTTGATCTACATCCCTGCTCTCACCTATAGTCATGAGCTTTGGGTAATGACCAAAAGAATGAGATCATGGGTATAAGCGGCTGAAATGACCTTTCTCCACAGGGTGGTTGGCTTCTTCTTTAGAGATAGGGAGAGAAGATGCATTTTCTGCATTCACATTTGGACTTCATTGCAATCAAGGTGCAGTCAGTGAAGAACATAATGAAAGGTTTCACCAAGACATTGCAATGAAGGAAAAGGGGCATTAGGGCAAATATAATCCATTCTTCTTCTTCTTTCAGCTGCTCCCGTTAGGGGTTGCCACAACGGATCATCTTCTTCCATATCTTCCTATCCTTTACATCTTATTCTGTTACACCCATCACCTGCATGTCCTCTCTCACCACATCCATAAACCTCTTTCCTCTTGCCTGGCAACTCTATCCTTAGCATCCTTCTCCCAATATACCCAGCATCTCTCCTCTGCACATGTCCAAACCAATGCAATCTCGCCTCTCTGACTTTGTTTTCCAACCGTCCAACTTGAGCTGACCCTCTAATGTACTCATTTCTAATCCTATCCATCCTCGTCACACTCAATGCAAATCTTAGCATCTTTAACTCTGCTATCTCCTGCTTTATCTCCTGCTCTGTCTCCTGCTTTCGGGTCAGTGCCACCGTCTCCAACCTATAAGTTGTCAGAAAAATGATCGATTGATGTTAATCAGTTAATTAATTGTCATTGTTGCATTTGGAAATACCAGTAACTAAAAAAATGCTAACAAAGCATCAGTAAAGTGTTTATTCATCATTACATTGTGACCTACTAACAAAACTTCACTTTGGAGTGCTCTGAATAAAGGAAATTAAAGGAATTTTACTATCACGTCAATATGCTGCATTGCACGGAGATGAATAACCTATTTGCTAATGTTTCATAAATGTCAAGAAGACTACAAGAAGCCTTTGTTTAAGGTCTTGTTACATAAGAGTAAATAAGTAATAAGTGCATTTTACAGTACCTAAACTAAAGTGTTACCAAAATGCTTAAGTTGTCATTTAGTTTTTGATTTACTTTTCTATAGAGTTTGCTTTCTTGATTGTGCCAAAATGCTGACAACAACAAATGCTATAGAGAATCAATGATTTTAGTGCTATATCAATTATCTGCTCCTTTGTAAGAAATATTTTTTGTTGAGCAGACAAGTGAAAATAGCACTGAAAGAAAGGTAAGCACTTAAAACTATGGCAAAGAATACACATATTCATTTCTTGGAAATATTTGTGGGCCGGACAACTAAACAATGAGATCAATTAAAAGTTTAAAAGTTTTTTTTTTAAAAGTTTCTGGCCCTGATTGTGCGGCCAGAACTTGAAAATCATAATTGTAGATATTTGAGAGTGCAGTCAATCAATAGCTTTTATGACAAATGTGGCCATCTCCAGCTGATTGAATGTATGCTTGGAGTGCGGCATATGCGGGTACCATAGTGACGTCCATTTAACGCTAATTATTATACTGGTCCCGAGTTTTAATTGTAACGATATTCCATATGAAAAAGATACTCAATATGGACAATTTTTCACAGTTGAAATTCTTTTTTAAAACCTAACCACAGTTAAATTTCTATTTACATTTTGTTTTAATTAGTGCGTGTTTCAATATTAATTAAGACCAACAGGTTAGCCCATTTTTCAAATTTAATTTGAGATCCATTGTTGATGAATGTAGATGTTTATGTAAGGGAGTGCTGCCTGTGACTGACTGACATCCAGTCCAAATTTGGATTCCACCTGTGTGTGATGCTGCCAGGATATGTTCAACCTCCATGTCACCCTCAAATTGCATAAAATGGATTAAGTAAATGAATGATTGCAAGATGATGTTGTGCCTTGCCTTTAATTTCTCCAGGCAAGACTATACCTGTCTCGAAGCTAAACTCATGAGGTCATAGCAAGTACGTATTTATCTACTGATTTTTCCTATACAGAAATTTTTTTTGATAATGTATATACAGGCACATAATCAATTGTTTATGAATTATTTTACAATTGTTTCCTGTTTAGACCTCCCATTGAGGGTTGGTTCTTATCTTGTGCTTGATGCTACTGATGTGCTAGGCTCCCTGCAACTTCGTATTAAATTAAGCGTGATGAGAAAATATATTAATGAATATTTTCTGCCTGTAATTCTAATCAAGCCTCATCATCACAAGCAAGTCAAGCAGCTAACTGCATCACTGTAGAGCACCATTACAACCAGGCTGGCAGAGTGTGCTAGTGGTCCCACCGTTGCCTAGACAACAGACTCCCACAGGAGACACTTGAAGTGATTTGAGTCTCAGGTCTTCCAATTTCGCACCTGTGTAAATGAGATATACTAGGGTACTTTGGGTAGTTTAATTTTTCTGTGTGGAAGCCACAGTAGACTGTAAATGGATTGTGACCTGCAGAGACTGACCTATTTTAAAATGCAGAATTAAAGGTAAAAGTGCTGCTGACTGCTCTACAGGAAGCCTCTGCTTATCCTGCAGGTTAACATGTATTGATAATATGGCTGTTGACCTGAGACAGTGTAAAGTGAGCATGGACTGCATGTGTATTATATTTTGTTATATTCTGTATATAAAAATGCAAAAAAAGTTTTTATTTTTAATTTGATGCTATTGGCTGCTTTTTACTAAGGACAGAGCCCTGGCATCCTTAAGTTCCAATGCATTACCATTTACTGTAAACACATCCAGGTTTTTTAAAGTAAGGATCTTTTTAAAATGATATGTGCTTTGATGTGTATATTGATGCACTTGTTTGAAGGCAACATTACTTTAATCTGTTCTCTACTTAATGTTGCATAGTAGCAACCCTTGGCAGCCAGCAGCCTGATCAGAACCTTTTAAGACAGGTTGAAATTCAGTAATCGCAATATTGAGTGACTGCATATGTTAACGACATTATGCTGTATTATGGTTTGAAAGTGTACTTATATTAAACTAATGAAATCAATAATAAAGTACTAAAAAGTGGATTCAAGATAATTAAAACACTAATGATTCAAGAAGGCACATTTATTGAGGGGTGGACCTGAGAGAAAAGGCTTTATCATACTGTAACAAAAGGGAAGTTTTCTGTATGTAAATTGAAAGGCCTTACTTAATGCTGCTTTTTGCTTTTATTTGTATATGCTTTGGAAAGGAAAACACAAGACCCCAAAACCTTTTGTGAGCAGTATTGTGCTGGTGTGTTGTGCAAGCCCAGTTATCTATAACTGGTATTTGGACTTCACAAAGAGACCCGGGTTAAGCTAAAGGGGCTAAAGAACTGGCATGTGTTGTTCAGCCTAGATACTCTAATACTATGGCTGCCAGTTAACAGTACAGTTACACAGTAGTTATACAGTATGGCTGCAAACAGAACGGATTGCTCGGAAATGTATAGCCTTTTAAACAGTGTTACAGTTGATGTGCAGTGAAAGCTGGAAGCCTCAGGAGGATGCACTAAATGTTAAGGTAATGTCTGTTACAGGCCATCATGTGACAACAACAAGAGAAATAAAGGTGTCGTATCCCATCATGCTGGTGGTGAATTTCAAGTCAGGGCATACACATCAATCAGAATAACTCAATACATAGGCAGTCGCTAAGTCGAAAAAATCCAATCTTGTTAAAAAATAATTCTTTAAAAGTATTATAAAAAGTACTATATTATTCTTATCATATTACAACTATAGAAAATGCTGTCACTGGCATATAAATATCTTAATTTCAACAGCAATAACATATTGTGACTTTATGTTTTTCAGAAATACCAAGGCTACATCTTAAATTAGACATTTTCTACAGTAGTTTTCTAAATCAAAAGAGTGGCATTAACAAACAGTTTTATTGTCTCTTTTTCACTATAAACCTTCTTGGGAGGGTGGCACGGTGGCGCAGTGGTAACATGATAGGAGACCCAGGTTCGCTTCCCAGGTCCTCCCTGCGTGGAGTTTGCATGTTCTCTCCATGGGTTTCCTCCGGGTGCTCCAGTTTCCTCCCACAGTCCAAAGACATGCAAGTTAGGTGCATTGGCTATTCTAAATTGTCCCTAATGTGTGCTTGGTGCGTGGGTGTGTGTGTGTGTGTGTGCCCTACGGTGTGCTGGCATCCTTCCTGGGGTTTGTTTCCTGCCTTGCGCCCTGTGCTGGCTGGGATTGGCTCCAGCACACCCTCATGACCCTGTGTTAGGATATGGTGGGTTGAAAAATGACTAACTGACCTTCTTGGGAATTGTTATTTCTGTATGGGATTACAGTTATGCATGGAGTTTAAGGGGTGGCTGGGAGACCCTGGCCTCCTAACAGATGTACTATTGTAAGAGTCAATCTTAGAAAGTTATTGTTTGATGTTAAATTCATATGTTTGCTTAATTTCTATGGAATTTCAGTTTCTAATAGCTACCTAGAATATGGTAGAGCCTCTGAACCCCTTGTAAGTTAACATCAGATAGAACTTTCTTAGCTATATCTGTCTAACGGAGTGTTCATTAAGCCAGTTAGGAAATAGTCTTACTGCTAGCATACACTATTAGATAGGATAGGAGATGGCATAACGTTTTCTGACTGTGCTTAACTTGTTCAACTTGCTTAACATGCCTCAGGTACGACTGTATGACCAAATTTAGAGAAATGAAACAAGATATATAAGCCTTAAATATAATTTTTCTTAAACAAGAACTTTTCTTTTATATCAATTTTTTCTCTTTTTTTGAGTGAACTGTTTGCTTTAAAACTTTACTAAAACTTTAAAAATGAAGATATTTGGTTGTGGAATTATATCAACATATGTCATACTATTACTTGAATCATCCTATTAGGTTAAGTAAAAGCTGCCGAACTTTGGTAATCTTGGATAAACGCAGCTACATTTTTCGTCAGAAAACTGTCTTCAGAAGTCTTTGAACTGGAAACTACCATCTGAGGACTTGTCCACGA
Organism: Polypterus senegalus; assembly: GCF_016835505.1. Taxonomy (NCBI): domain Eukaryota; kingdom Metazoa; phylum Chordata; class Cladistia; order Polypteriformes; family Polypteridae; genus Polypterus; species Polypterus senegalus. The sequence goes on from NC_053159.1 coordinate 45,223,936, forward strand.
AAAAGAAAAAGAACTGAACTATTTCAAGGTACTGTGCTCTTTGCTTCTATTTACACATGATCGCAGCTGAAAGCAAAGTCGCCGGACCTGAATTTAAGAGGATTTAAGAGACTGTGATAGAATACAAAGGCATCATGGGTGATTGGCTATGTTGTTGCCTGAGATAAGGAAGCCTAACTTGTCTGTGTTGGTGGAGCACCCCAATTGTGACGTAGCTGTTGCTAAGAAGCTGTTTGCCTGGAAACGCGCTGTCAGACAACTGTTGTAAAGATGTCACAGCGGAGCTCAAGTGAAGTTATAGGGAGGGATCCGAGTGCAGACTCAAAGCCAGAGAATGTGCTTAAGGATCTTAAAGATCATATAAAGAAAAGTCAAGAATAGCTTTCTGATCTTATGACTGAAATTAAAAGCCTAAAAATCAATCCTGCAAATTTCACCAAAATAGCGTAGCTATTTGAAAGCTTTCACAATATGCATAGTCAGGTTGAAAATGTGAATGGAAGGATATTATCCTTGTTAAATAAAGAAAAAGCAACTACAAAACAGAAACAAGTGTTCGCAGACAACTCTAAGATTTAGAATGAATCTAGTCTTGCTACAGTGGTATGGCTTAATGATACAAAAAGGTTTTTAATAAATCAGCCTAATGAACAGCTTATTAATGAAACCAAAGAGTTGCAACTGCAAGAGTGTGATCGCATGGAATCCAGAGATTGTGCAGCCACCTATCAAGGGACTTCACTTAATGAACAACTACTGAAAGGTCCCAACTTAACTAACACACTCATTGGCGTCTATACAAGATTCAGGGAGGAGCCTGTGGCAGTAATGGCAGACATTAAGTCAATGTTCTACCAAGTTAAAGTTCCAGATAAAGACTCTCATTTTCTACGCTTTTTGTGCTGGCCTGAAGGTAACCTAAATAAAGACTTTAAAATGAAAGTACATCTTTTTGGTGCTACTTCTTCACCCAGTTGTGCTTCTTATGCTTTGCGTAGAACAGCTAAAGATGGCAGAGATGCATTTCCTGAGGAAGCCATTAAATCCATGCTTTATAATTTCAACATAGATGACAGAGAGGAAATGAAACAAGATATATAAGCCTTAAGCAGAATTTTTCTTACACAAGAACTTTCCTCTTCCTTAACATCAATTTTTTCTCTATTTAACTGCTTTGCTATGAAATTTTACTAAAACATTTAAAACTAAGATATTTCATCGGTGGAATTATTTGAAAACACATCACACTATTGCTTAAATCATCCTGTGAACTAAACTAAAAGCAACAGAACTTTGGTAATCTTGGATAAGCGCAGCTACATCTATGTTACTAAAATAAATTTATAATAAATTGTATTTTTTCCTCAGAAGTTCTTCTAAGGCCACAGCTAATGTAAACATGTTAACCGTTAATGAATTAGATAATTAAAACCCATTCTACTACCATAAACATCCTTGCACATTGCCTATTCTTAAAACAAACAGAGAAGCATTCTGTACAACTTCAATTATGGATTAGTTCACTGTTTCATATTTTCAATAAGGTGGAGAGATCACTTCAACGTTTGTAGTTGGCATACATGTCAGATAGCCACTCCTTTTGGCAAACCGATCCTCAATAAATAAAAAAATAAAAACACTACAACTTTTAAAGCTGTTAATCTAATCCAGAATGCGCCCAAATGTTACAAAATGCATACATTTTCTAACTTCTTTAAAAATAGGTAGTACTTATTCTGCCACAATTAAAATAAATAGGCAATCCCCAGTATGAATAAATACAGTCGTAAAAAATGACTTAAGTTAGTGTTTCTGGAATCTTGGCAGAGAAAATGAAACTTACAAGCCGAAGGCAAAAGAAACAAAAAGCACCCAATAGAAGTGCCCATAACATGAAACTCACTGATGGCCTCTGAAGCACATTTTGGGTCATCAAAGATTACATGTTGTGAATGAAACATGGGATGGACAGGCATCCCAACCAAAAGAGAGAAAGGTGACTTATCCAGGCCAAGTGGATGGACAGACATCCCAGTCAATAGAGGGGACAATTTCTTAACCGGATGGGAAGCCCCAAGACCCCGACCAAACACATGTGTAACATCTTCCCTGGCTGGGATAGAAGAACAGGGATGGACTGTCTCTAGGGGGTGTTTATTCTCCTCATTCACTAGATGGCAACAGTCCTTGATATCATTGCCCATTTGGGAACCAGCAGAGAATGCCAAGAGTTGTAGTTCGACAGAGCAGTCCTGTTTGGGTCCATGGGTGCCACAAGAGGGTGCTGCAGGGAGAGGTACTCCCAATTATGTGGGAGTTTTGTGTGATCCGGAAGTACTTCCAAAGAGTGGTATCCCTGGCACCAGAAGTACTCCTGGGTCCTCAACAAAAGTGACCGCACTCCCTTCTCCAAGTGAATCAGAGCTGGGAGGAAGGAAGTCAGCACTTGACTGGAAGGGGGAAGTGCGGTGGTGAAAGGAGACATATTGGAAGGAGAGAAAACCTGTGCTTTGTGCTTGTGCTTATACTGAGGTATTTTTGTATAAGAAACAGCCCTTTATTTGAACCTGGGACAGTATTTGTGTGCTTGTGTTGGGGCTCACTGGTGGCCCCGGTTCTGTCACAGTGTCCTGAGGCATGAGAGATCTTGAGACAGACTGGGTGCGGCAAGAAAGGTTGAGTCTCTATGCACAATTGCACAATTCATAACTGGAATCATAGCCTTCCTGAGTTGAGCGGCTACAGGACTGAAGTCGGGAAAAAAGTGAATTCGTTGTACTTTGTAGTACAGGATTAGACGTCTTTCTTGTCTCCTTCAGAATAACCTGGTGGTCACTAAAGGTGAGAAACTTTAATATTAATGGTCGCAGATGGGATGAATTTTGATTAGTCCGGTAAACCCTGTGGCATCTCTCAACAAAAAGTGAATAATTACCAAGGGCTGGAAACACAGATGGCCAGAGCTCATTTAGAAATTCAATGGTGTTTCCACTTTCAACATTCTGTTTTATTCCCAGGATGTAAATATTGTTCCTGTGGTTTGTGTCCTCCAGTTCAGTGAGCTTATCACTTAATGCCAACAGCTGACTATCCAACAAAGCTATCTGCTTATCATAGTGATGGGCTGTTTCCGGCAGCATTTTAATTTCATGCATGTCGCTTTGGGCTATGCCGAGCTCAGAACAGAAGCTTTGCTGTAGGTATTCACATGTGACAGATACCTGGTTGAAAACAAACTGCTTCAGATTATTAAAGAGAGGCTCCACATTGAAAATATTGGTGTGCTCACGTTCTGAATGCTGCAACATTTTCACAGGGCTAGAGACAATGGAGTGTGACCTTCTTGATCCAGATACCTCCTAACAATTCTGGGAAAGTAAGAAAAATAAATAATACAAACTGTGCACTTCTGGGGGGATAGAGCCATAAAACTGGAGTTTAGAGAATACAGCTGGAGAATGGCCTCGTGCCCATCAGTTAACAAGGGTCTTGCAGACTCTAGTGTAAATTTAATTTAAGAATGGTATTATAGGCAACAAACATCAGTGAGAGGTAGTTTTGTGTGTGAAAACACATTGTTAATGAGAAAGGTCAGAGTAGAATTGCCAGGCTGCTTCAACAGGAAGGCCACAAATAATCAAATAACAGCTCTTTACAGCCATGGTGTGCACAAGGGGACCTCTGAATATATAATGTATTAGGCCTTGAAGGTCGTGGATTACAACAGCAGAAGACCATGCCAAGTTCCACTTACATCAAATAAGAATGGCTACATTAGGCACATGATCACCAAAAATGAACATTTGAAGATTGGAAAAAAAAGTAATGTGGACTGGAAAAATCTCATTATCTTCTGCAACACAAAGATAGCAGGGTTCAAATTTGTCATAAACAACATGATAGATCCTGTCTTGCACCAAATGTACAGGTTGATTAGTGTAATGGTGTGGGAAATGTTTTCTTGTCACTCACTAGGCCTTGTAATACCAGATAGCAGCATCTAGTAGGATGTCATGATATTACATAAAAGATGCATTGTCTGAAACGATTTCCACAAATATTACGCTGACTTCATTTTACTTCAATGGCTTGCACAATACCACCATTCTAAACCCAACAGGCGAACCTTTGGTATGACATTAAATGGGAGCTTTGAATCATGGATGTGTGGCTGAATATTTTGCAGAAGATGCATGATGCAGTTGAATCAGTCCCAGCACCTTGTTAAATTAATTCCTCAAAGAAATCAGGCCGTTCTAGCAGGTAATAGATGTACCTAATAAAATGAGCACTGGATGTATGTTCTTATTTTATTTATTTATATTTTTAATACTCAAACCTGCTTAATCAAATAGATTTTGTGATATAACAACAAAAACTGTTGAGGGTGTGATGTCTTGGTCTACCAATTATTGCCCCACTGGCATGATAACATTCCCTTTGAGGATAATAAAGTTCTTAAGGTGTGAATAAATTAATTAATGCTTTGAGTGCCAAAGAACAAGAACTAAGATGCAATTTAGTTTTCCAGGCTTTAAAGAGTTTGGGATTTGATTGTATATTTAATAATGAATGAGAAAACATGTTCAGGAATGCGTACACACCATCATTTTTCATCCCATTGTTGAGGTGGGACCCTTGCTTTTTCCTTAGTTGATATTTCAAACACATGTGAGTGAAGATGTTTTAAATTTTTCAGCAGGATGTAAATTTAAAATCTTTCAACTAAACAGAAAAGCCAGTTTACATAGGAAAAGCATCTAGAAGCTGAGACATACATGTAAAACAGAAAATATCCATTTCTGAAATGGGAAGGGGATTGTAGTTAATGCAGAAGATGCCTCTATAATCAAAAGCAAAAACCAAGAAAAGCATAGTGCAAACCTTGACAGATGTTTCTGGCAAGTAGTGGGGATTTCGCAATTTGGTGGTTATGTAGAATCGGAAATCAGGAGCGTATTCAATTGTGGCATCACCTAGGCGGATGCATATGCTTCCTCCTTGTTTAAATGTTTGCTTCAAAAGCAGTGGTTCTAGAATAGGGTCAAGCTCCTCACCAACATTTTCCAAAAGCACTGTAAGAGAACATAAAAAGACAACATGTTCAATATAAAATTAAATTCTAAAGTAATTCATTTTAAAGAAGCAATATTCCAGCTAAATCAGACACCAACTTGAAAAGAAAAACCTTCATCATAACTGCCTTCTTATTATGTAAATTATTTTCTTCATATGTGTTTATAGTAATAAGCCACAAGATAAATGAAAGTTTGACATTACTGGCTCAAATGAACCCGCCTGGTATTTAGCAGGTACTTTACTAGTTTTTTTTAAACAAAATAAATGTCTGCACGAATTATAATTAGGTTTGGCCTTGAGAATTGTGTCACTTAGTGTCACGGAGAGTGCAATGCAAAATTACTAGAATCTCTCATTTAGAATTTGACAGTTTACAATTACCTTGACTGTAGTTAAGCTCTGATTGTACAAAAGGGAACTGCTTCAGATTTGTTAATGTAACATGACGCATGCCTTCTCTCTTAGAATAGGATGCAGAGAATATTAGAAAAAAATAACTTTATTAGGCATTGATTGAAAGGGGAAATAGAACTAGCGCTATTTCTTCATGATCTCTCAATTGCATGAACGTCCTGTGCTCACAGTCGGTGCTACAACGAATACTGAGAAGTGCCTTTTCGGCTTTTGTGCAAGATTATACCTTTCAGCCCAGCTCTCTCTTTTCTCTTTGTGCTCAGCTCTTTTTCTTTCCTTCCATAATTATGTTAAATGCTTCTGAATTCTCCTTTCAGGGTGACTCTCTGTCCATCTCTTCTTCTGTTCTTTGTTCAATAAGCATTATGAGCAATCATGTACATATAATATGAAACTCCTAGTGTATATCATATAAATATAAAACAAGGCCTGCATTTTTCATAGACAGGCTGCAGACAACAGAGACTGCACCACAGTTAATGTCTTTTAAGAATCTAAGGAGAGGACAGCTTATCTCCATAGTTTCTGAACAGGACAGGGAAGCCTTAAATTGAGTAAAGTGTGTTAAGTAAATAGATGGATGTATTTAGTTCATCCAGCCAAGGGCAACTTATGTTCACCCTCTGTAAAGTTGGGAGATACTCCAACTGTACATCTGCATGACTTGTATATTCACCATGGACTGCTTGTGTATTTGCATGACTGAGGACTGCAGTTGGTATTGGAGGTTAAAGCAAGAACACATGAAGAGGACCTGACTCACGTTTCTACTGACATTTAAACCTGATCAGTGACAATATTTTAACACAATTCACTTTCTCTGTATAATAAATAAAGATGTATAACCCAGCCACGGGGGATGCACAGACCAGTGCGTTTCTTCATGCTGGTCCCAAGCCCGGACAAAGTCAGAGAGGAAAGATTGCATTGGTTTGGAGATGTGCATAGGAGAGATGCTGAGTATATTGGGAAAAGGATGTTAAGGATAGTGCTGCCAGGCAAGAGGAAAAGAGGAAGGCCTAAGAGAAGGTTTATGGATGTGGTGAGAGAGGACATGCAGGTGATGGTGTAACAGAACAAGATACAGAGGACAGAAAGATATGGAAGAAGATGACCCGCTGTGGCGACCCCTAACAGGAGCAGCTGAAAGAAGAAGAAGAATAAATAAAGATGTATATTACATGCTGGGCTATCTCTTTGAATCCAGATTGGCTCAGTGTGAAGGCATGTATAGGAGTGTGCCTCACTGGACAGTCCACTAGAAGTCAATAAAGTTGTTTTCTGTACTTTTGACTCTGAACTTGAGACAGTGTTGTGAAGTGAACTAGAAAGGGTGTGCTGATTGCTTTAATGGTTTAATTTATTGATTTTAACACAATCCATTTTTAGTTTTATTGGTGCACAGCACCCACATGAAAGCATGTGCCGGATTAATGGGATGACTGCTGGTTTGTTTTGTTTGGATAGCGATCACTGAATGGAGAGGCAAAGGATGAGTGAAGGAAAAGGGCAACACTGGCCTGAGGGCTACACGAAAGCTTGGAGTTGTGGCCATTGTCGCTGAACAGCAGAGCACATGGGAGAAACAGAGCGAGACTATTGGAACAAACAGAAGGAGATATGTGAGGCACAGTCGCATCCATGTAAGGGCATGTCACCCGGGGAGCCCTGGTGATCAACAGAGGTGGCAGCCCCATGAACAATGGGTACCGGCGGATGTGGTTGTATGGATCCACTGTGACAGACTGGGATGGCAGATCACTGGGATGTGGCTGGCTTCATCAAGGGGACTACTTGTGTCCTGATGAGTACAGAGGGAGTGAGAAAACAAAAGGAAGCACACACAAAGGGTTTACCTCACCAACACTTGGGATTTTAACTTATTTATTTGGATTTATTCATTTTTAAACACCCTGAGACAATGTTTGGTTTTAATGGCATGGATTTTTCGATTTATTTATTGAACAATATATTTATTCAATGCACTGTTTTGCATTTTTTATTCTACTATTTTAAATAAACTGATATAGCTCTGATTTTAAAGGCTCACTTGTCTGCCTCACTTACCCCAGTCCATTACTATTGATGCCCGGATAAAAGAAGGTGACCTTGGCTGCAGGCCTGGAGAACTTTGTACTGCATGTGTCTATGGTATGGCACAGGGAATGGAAATATATTTGTGGTGTGCATGCTCTTCCTCTTTGTCAAAATGTTTCCTCCAGATTTCTTTTCACATATTAAAAAATATCAGGTCCTGGTGGGAAATATCTAATCCTTGAGTTGAATTATGTGTGGCGCCATAAAAAAAGTTGCTTCCTGAAGTATTTGAATGATGAATGGTAACTGTCAGCCAAAACTGAGCAAGAAAAATGATATGTATATTTATAAAGTGGCATCACAGACTCTATATGTTTAGATATTAAAATAGTATTATCAAAAACTCTGTGCAGGACAGACATCTGCATTAAGTGATTCCAATCCATTTACAATGAAAACAGCAGGATTTTTTTACCAAAAGCAGTTTCTTTTCCTCTTTTTTTAAATATGCAAAGATATCAAGTTAAAAAAAAACCTCATATGGTAAAAATAATATATTTCTTGCCCTTTACGCCAATGACTTGTTTACCCAAAGGCGTCAAATGAGTTTCTACAGTAGCATATTAAAAAAGCCTAACATTTCAATGCAAACATGGTTTTCAAACTTGTTAAAAATAATTTATACTTTAAAAACTCATTAAGTATTCTAGTACGTGGGGTTAGTGAGCTTATCACACCTGCTGTATGCCTTACCTACATGCACTCAAAGTTGCAATCTGACCAGAAGCATAAGCCGAAAATGTAAAGTATAGCCGGCTTTGCTTTGCTACATGTCGGTAGGTAATAACAGGAAAGCACTGCTCTGCATTACTGCTGGATTTTAAATCATAACATCTGCACTTGATACCCTATACCTGAAGTAAGTGGGGAGCCTTTCCTCAATGAAATGATTATTAATAAAATAGCAGAACACCAGCCTTTATATGTTGTCTTCTTGATTCCAAACGATACTACTGAGGATAAAATAGTCTTAATGTGTCATGATAAATGTGCCATTATAGCTTTTCACTCTGGAGATATTAGTTAACACGCTGACAAATTATTTCCTTTATTATGATGTACAGAAGGTATAATATATTAAAAATTCTTAAGGTTATCATTTTCAAATTTCAATTTAGTAGTGGAATGGATAGATCATAAAGAAGCAAAAGAAGCTACAAAAATTCTTACATTTTTTTTTTTTTTTTTTTTAAATATGGGGATGGGAAATCCGTAATATGGTCTCTTCATTGCAACGTACTTTATCTAAATAAAGTGTCTCTTTCTATAGAAAGTCAAGTTGCTCTGTGGTGTCATAACTAATCAGTGAAGGCAAAGTGAGAGCAGAAATGTCTGATTGCATTCAAAAGGCAAAATGTTGTAAAGTTATTACTGGATGGCAAAATATGCTTGTAGAATGGTAAATGTGGAGTATGCCTGCTGTAAATAAAAAACTCATGAAAATATTTTACAGTTTTATGCATTGTGAACAACAGTATATTCATTTGAAAGTATCATTCATTTTAATAATAATGTAAATAAATGTAAAAATAATAATATAAACTGATCCATATTACTATGTATTCAATTTTCCTAATGAGATAAATTTCTAAAATATTCATGCAATTGATCCTCTGTTGATTCCCTGAATCCAGTGGTACTGGGAAAGGCTGTGGCTTTCCACAAACTAGCAATGGCATGAGAAGGAAGAGAATAGTCTTTACCCTGTGTTCTCCTTTCAGAATGCATAAAAGCAATTTTTGGAAAATAATATATTTTGCTTTCCAAGTGAACTGTCAGACTGAATGATTGCATTTTGTTTGATAGCCTTTTCTTGTTCTTGTTATGTTCCACATTCTTAATTTGTATAAATATTCTGTAAGTGTATTTCAATCTGTGTGGCTTGGTGGCTATGACACTATGACCCCCACCAGGACAAGTGAATACAAAGTGAACTGAATGAGTGAATTTACTGTATTTAAGAAAATACCATTCTGCATTTGTCATTTCTGTTATACAGCTACTAGGAGTCTATTCTTGTAACAATGGGCATAAAGCATTAAACCAATACAGGATGGGTCACCAACGACACTTGCACTATCTCACATAAGACCATGTAATTTTTTTCAAATAACCCTAAATATGAAGGGTATGGAAGCATCTAGAGAAAATCAACATGACATAGTAATTGTATTAGCTCTGCATAGACAGTAAGCAGGCTGAGAACTGATTCATGGACCTTGGACCACCCCTGCACCACTTTACACCTCACATGGAGGAACACATTTTTTAAATATACCCATAAGAATTTATAAAATTATTTCCTAATTTTAAGATTTAGATGCGTTCAGGGAATCTTTTCTCCACGCTATCTTTAAAGTTCACATCTCCTGAAATACATGCTACCTTCTGCTATGTATTTATCATTATGTTGACTCCACGATAAAACCTACCCCTCTTTATGTGTGCTGCTAATGTTTAATTAGGCGATTGAAATAGATTTTTATTTTATTGCATTAATTAGTGTGTATGTGTGTGCATACGATTACTACAGAATTTTGCTTGCACAGTGATTTCATGTAATTGCACTTATTTAAGGACTACAGTTTTAACAGCTTTCTTAAAGCATTAATGGCTGGTACAGCTCAGTTTCCTTTGCATTCAATATAATTTTCTCTTTCCTCTCCTTGTCTCTCTCTCTCTCTCTGTTGCTTGACAGCTAACGCGTTTTAATGGAAAGTGTGCCATCTAGGGTTCACTGTAAAAATAGCAGGATTACCAGGAGTTCCAAACTGGATACAGTTTTCCAGGGTTCTCACAAAATCAGAATCGCTCAGTTTAATTATATGGAGGCTGTTAGCTTTTTCCATGTTTTTCACCCATTTGTTGGCTTGTCCTTGGGGATCTATCATCAGAGGCCACCTTCTTGCGTTCCTGTGAAATTAAAAAGAAAAGCGGTCAGCTGCATCCAAAGTTCCTAAAGCTCATATTTGATAAAAATTGGACATGTTTTCAGAATAAGCATGGGAATAATGCATATAATCTGAGAGTTACATGATTATTCCATCTCTTGATAATATAAAACTCTATAACAGAAGTCTTAATCATTGCAGATTTGTTAAAAATGTTTGTTTAATCAACAGGAATCTGCTCATAATTTCTGATAGGAATAAAACATATAGTCTGCCCTTGGAATTCAAATGCTGGTGATCATTTTATAGCACACAGAAAGTGACCTAGGCTGAAAAAAAACATTAACTGACAATTTTATATAGACAGTCACTTCTAAAGATATGCTTAGGAAACCTCACAGAAACTATAAATATGTGCCTTATTTTTCTATGCCTACAAGGCAAAAAAGATGAACCTGTCACCTCAATTCAAGTAAATACAATGTGAAAAAATTGCTTGTTTTGAGATTATACAAGTCTTATAAGGTAAGTCAAGGCTTCTGTCGTAAATGACTAAAAATGAGAAATTGTGTGTAAGAGAGTGTCCTTGAGAACACATCTGAGGCACCTGAATTCAGCTGATCAGCTCAGATGCGAAACAGACAGGATAATTTATCTGTGAGGAAAGAAGACAATGATTTTTAATTACTGTTCACCAGGCGACTCTATGCAGCTGGCTGGAAAGTTCAAGCGTGTCACAAACAGTACAGCACAACAGGACACTAGCGAATCCAGGTTGTGTGAAGGATAGTTGCCTTGCCAAATGCCATTTATCCACTGAAGCAGTGTCCTTCCTGGCATGTGTGGCGGACTGGCACAATTCCAGGTGCTAGAGAATGTGGGCATCTGCAGAGCACAGGCTGCAAAGTCCCTTTTGTGTGTTAAAGGGCAATGCAGGAACTCTCCTATCAAAATTAAAAGAATGAATGAGGTTTATGTCCTTCTTGAAGAATTCTTTGGACTAAGGAAGCATCCAAGCCACTTAAAGTAACCATTCAGAAATGTGTCATTATTTTTTATGACCTGCAAATCATACTCAGCATTAACTGGGATCAACAATGTTAACTCTAAAGTCTTTGAATTACAGTACTACATTATTTAAATTATCCAGCCATTTCCTAAACCCAGTTACTCCAGTGCAGAAGCTCAAGGAGTGCAAACCAGGAATAGACACTGAGCATTTTTGAACACATTCATGCACCCCCCAGGACAAGGTGCCAATTTAAGCTTTATTTAATCCAAACATATGAATTACAGAGAAAATTTTATAACATAATAAAACAACATCATTTTCAGTATAAAAAAGTTACAAGATTTAGAAAGTCTGTTCAATCAGGAATACAATTAATCTTCTTATATAATACACTATCGTGGCTGTTCGTTTGTCTGTCCAGGATTTTAAATCACCTGTAGCTCACAAACCGTTTGACCTATTGACCTGAAATTTGGTACACATATACTACGTGACGTCTACTATCCGCTTTCAGGGTGATGATTGACCTCCAATATTATTCTACTTATTTTATTGTAGAATCAATTCTCGGCAGCGGACAGCAGGGCAGCCGTGAGGTTTCATGTGTGCAGCCGCCGTTCTCATTCCTTACCACCTTTGCCATCACTTCCCCTACCTTTTCATATCTTAAATCATTCTTAAGGCAGATTGAAGACTTAAGTGCCAGCTTAAGTGAAAAAGTAAAGAAAACATACTAAGTAATTGCAACACAAACGCTGACTTAATCAGTTTTAAAGCAAAAAGATGCATATGAAAGAAGAGAAGAAGTGGGCCGCTACAGTGGAGAAAAGAAGAGCTGCTCAGGAAGCAGCAAGCACATCAACCTCTGAGCAAGTGAATGCTAAACGTACACAGAAAGAGTATGAAAACTAGGAATTCTCAAGACAAGTGCATTCACTGCGCCGTTACTGGTCTAATATAATGCAGAAAGAAATAATCATAAACTACACTTTCCACAAACCAGCAATGGCATAAGCAGGAACAGAATAGCCATTACCTACTGTCCTCCTAAGAAAATAAATCTAATTAGTAACAGAAAAAAGAAGCTCACTGTGTTATACAACCGCGTATTAATCAAAATGATTGGCAGGGACTTAGCAGGCTTATTTTAAAATACCATTCATTTCCATGCAAAGAAAATGTGATTTTTTTTCTAGTTTTACATAATAAAAAATACTTTCCCATTGAGTTATGGAGGGTGCATTATGATTATTCCAACTGAGCCAAATTAGTCAATGCCATAACAATGTAGTGTGGGAAATAATGGTGAGATTATTACCAAATAGTCTGTGTTTGCCTGGAATATTTCCAAAGACTACAGCATGAGGATCTTCGATGGTTATAAATCCTACATTATCTTATAGATAAGAAGAAATCTTGGGCTGAAGGGGCTTTACTTTTGGGCAGTGGAGTTGTAGTACAGTACTTGGCATTGTTGACAATTTGGGTCCAGGCTCTGACAGACTTTTAAACTGTGGAGAGGTGTTTCTGGCGTCCAGTTACCAGCTGGAGTTCAATGTGTATTTCACAAACTGAAGAAAAATGATTGTTGCAAATTTTTTGAATTCCACTTCTTACTTGAGATATTAATTGCAATATCTGTTTCCCAACATTGATGAAGCTGGTTTAGCAGGGAACAATATCATTCTCCTTACTACTCAAATTATTTTCAAGTAGAAGCATTGGTCATGGATTAGAGAAGTTTGGCAAAATGTATTTTTACCTAGTATCTTCCAAGACTTAAAGCAGCAGAGAGAAGTATCTTTTCCATCAAGTGTTGCTACATATTTTGAGTGAATGAACCACAATCTGATTACTAGTAAAGTAGAAAAAATATCAATGACCAATTCATAGAACAGAGCATATAGAGAGGACTTCTTACAAAATTATCTTTCTAGATCCAACCAAGTTTTTTTTTTATGTATTTAGCACTGTCTTTCTCTTTCCATTGTCGGAAATTACAAATATTCACAACCCAGTAGCATAGCTGAAAATCGGGTAGTACCAGGCCAGCTTCTGTTTTCAATCTTTGTATTGTTCTTTTTTTTTTAAAACACAGTTATTTTTGCTTGCATAATGGAACTGAGCTTTTTAAAATGAATTTACTAATAATAATAGGAATACTCCGAAACAGGAGTAAAGACGTTGGAAGGATTTTCATTTCAACTATATTAACTCTGCCTGCTGGAGAGGGGCGAAGGGTTGTTCATATACTGATATCTTGTTTAGTGCTTTCTATCAGAATGCCAAAATCTTTTTTAAATAGATCTTCACGCTACAAAACACAATGTATAATCACCAACCAGCTTAATCTACATATATTTGGAATACAGGAGGAAACAAGCATATGTAGTACACAGGGAGAACATAAAACTCTGCAAGGAAAGAATTCTCGCTAGGATTTGAAATAGTACTTTCTGGATCTGTGACACTGCAGCAGCAGTAACCACTGCACAACTGTGTTACTGAGTTAAACACTCGGAACTAATGCAATTCAGTTTAATACAATTTATTCATATGAAGCACACCTATATTTATAAGAACACATGTTACATTTCCCTCTTTAGACAAATAATTGCTGATATGGATGTAAGCAACACTGGTGCACCACAAGGAATGGCCCTGTCTACTTTTCTTTTCACTCTGTACACCTCTGGCTACAAATATAACACCAGGTCATGTCATTTGCAGGAATTCTCAGATGATTCTGCAATTATGGAGTGTATTGATAAAGGGGATAAGACACAGTACAGGAGTCAGGCAAGGGAAAGAATTGTCTGTATCTTAATTTTACCAAAACCAAAGAATAGGTTATGGCACATCAAAAAGCCTCAACGTCCAGTCACTATTGGCAGGAGTGGACGTAGAGGTGGCTCACACCTTAAGGACAGGTGTGACTGGTCTCGGAACACAGAGGAATTATGTAAGAAAGGGCAGAGCAGGCTCTTTTTGTTAGGAGACTACATTCATATAATGTGGGAAGTGATACCCTTCACATCTTCTACAACTCTGTGATGGTCAGTGCAATTTTCTGTGCTGTGGTGTGCTGGGCTGGTAATATCAGTACAAGAGAGGCCCACCAGATCAACAAGCTAATTAAAAGGCCAAGCTCTCTGGAGGTAGTAGCGAAAGAAAATTAAAACAATAAAAACGGGAGTCAGAAAATAAACAAAGTTTATACTGCATGGAAACAGTATTGAAGGAAATGGTCTCGGCAATGATTTCTGTATGGTGCCATATCTAAGTTGAGGGAGAAATGTTTTACAAACTAAACAACTAAGAACAGTGCCTGACAGTCAAATTAAATTCCCCATCCTGTGTAGCAGAGTGACATGAGTAACAGTATTGACAGCTGATCTTCAGTCTAAAGGTACATATAAGGAATAAGGACATTACGATATTATTATTAAATTGTATTTAAAAGACAAGATTTAAGTTTTTGGAGATTTTTCCAAAAATGTTAAAAAGGAATGGCAAATTTGAAATCTTCTTTGAAAAACAAATTCTAATAATAGCTTTTTAGAAATAATTTCGAAAGATGTGGTTCAGTAAGTGTGTAATACAGTAATTGTTTTAATAATATTTAATATATTTATAATGGGCTATAAAATAACTAGCTGGGCCCAATAGACAGGTGGTAGGTTTTATTGCAGAAATCAGTAAAAACATATCATGTTCTGTCATCAAATTAAACATACTGGGGTTGTATATGCAATGGGTTCTATTATTTCTTTAAGAAAATCAAAAACTCATTGCTACCTATTTTATGTAAAATTGTGCCTGACAGTTCCAATTTCTTAACTGTCACATTAGCTATTGTTTCAAATAAACATTTTCATCAATTCCTTTGTGAACATTAATCAGACTGGGCATTCCACAGAGATTTTTATGCTGCTTTTTCTGGCCCATTCAAACTTAAAACTTTATTGTTCTTTATTGTTCTCTATTTCTGCTTGGATTTCTGATATTGTTACTTAAAAGTGCATGTAGCAGGTTGATCTACATCAATATTAGTTTAATAACTTACATTTTAAGTGCTAAAATGATTTTATTGATGAAACTTGAAGTACAACTGTTTTTAAGATGACTGATAGTTTTGGTTCATAACTCTACATTAACTGATAAGTACAAAGGAAAATTAAATGTAATCAGATAATGATCTAATAAACCATAATTAACATAAGAAAGAGTTATACTTTAAATACTAACAACATAGGTGACCTTAGACCTAACCTCCGATTATGAAAGTGTGCAGGAACTCTTCAAAATATGGAAATACATAAACTTCAGAATTAAAGAAATTTAGCAAATTTGGTTCATGGTGCTTCTTTTTAAATCTATGTGAATTTAAAGTCAATATTATAGAATATTATTGTATAATTGGCAGAGAATTTAGGATTTTGCACATACTCCCTATGTCTGCATGCACTCCCATTTTCCTCCTATGTCCCCAAAGACATGCAGATTAAGATAAATGGCGAGTTTAAATGAGACCTAGTATAAATGAATGCATGGGAGGACCCTGCAATGGACTGGCACCCTGGCAAGGGCTCTTCCCTGCCTTGAATACTATACGGCTGTCAAAGGTTCTGCCCCACCAACTTTGAATTAGATAATTTAAACACAAGACTGCTAAGCTAATTTAAGAATGAGGCATATGATCATGGAGGTCAATATTCTAATACAATAACTATATTTGACTCTGATTTAATATTTAATAAGGGATCTCAATGGAAGTACAATAACATAACCTACATGTTTGTATCTAAAGTTAATAATTAAAAGTCTTTCTGTGCCTTTTTCCTCTGTGGGCATTGCTTGATTTATGAAATAACTTAAAACCATCAGGCAAAGACTCAACCAAGGGAACAGAGTTGTTTCTTAAAATTCAGTTAATTTTTCCATGGCTTTTCCACACTGAGTACAGGCTTAAAGCACAGGAACACATTTACAAACCGAACTGTACCATTTTAGTTCAAGAGTGCTGTGTATTTGCTATGGAATCCGTATTAGTCATGCCTTTTTAATTTCATGCTTCCTGTCTGTGAGAAATTTTATTCTGCTGATATTTAATTGTATTAATTTTAATCTAGGGAGGGATACTGGCACGGTGGTTAGCACTTCCGTCTCACAGCTCAGGTCACATTTTTGGGCATAATAATTTGTCCATCTTAGTTGGCAGACATTTACCTAGCCATCAGGGACACTTCTAAGACCATTGCACGATTATAATCCACTCAAAATTACTTCAATTTCTCCTTCTTTTTGACTTCAATGCGTTTTGTTCAGTTCAGTGAAATTTCCTGAACATTTCTGTGATATTTAAGTATATAGAAATCTTACAAGATATATTCACGTCAAAAAAAAACAACTACTTTTTTACAATTGCTTATGGATTATGCTATGAAGGTTGCTAAGGGTTGTGATGGTGTTACTGGTGTTCTCAGAAGGAGTTGTTTCATCTTACAGGGCACTCTGGATATCATCGAGAGGAGTCGCAGGGCATGGCTTGATGGCAACTCCGGTCTGTACCAGGAACTGAGAAGGACGGCTGTGAGCACTCTGCGTGCAGATAAGAAGGTGTTTGTTAGAGGAATCTGTGAGCAGGTGACACACTATTTGTGGTCAAGTAACCCACGTCCTGCTTACAAAGGAATCAAACCATTATGCACATCCAAATATGTTCCTCGGAGAGTCACAGTCAGGGCAGCTGATGGAACGGTCTCTTAGGATGACACTGCAGTTGTGACCTGCTGGGCTAGCTACTTTGAGCAGCTGTTCAAAGCTGATCCTCCAGCTAGGATGTTGGATATCTCTAGGTCCATGGTTCTTGAGGCTGATCCTCCAATCGGCTGTGGACCACCCAATCTCCCTGAGATTGCACAGGTAGTGAATCAGCTAAGGGTAGGGAAGGCTGCAGGGATATGTGGCATCTGGGGTGAACTTCCCCAGGCTGGTGGTAAGGCTGTCCTCCTGGTATTGCAAGAAATCTTTGCTTCCATTTGGGAGACGGGCGTCATCCCAACTGTAAAACAGGACTTGTCATCCCTATCTGGAAAGGAAAGGGTGATTGCCTAGATTACGGCAAGAACGGGGGGATAACACTGCTCTTGGTGCTGGTTAAGGTCATTGCTAGGATCATCCTCAATAGGATCCATGATCACTTGCTCACCTACCAACGACCGGAGCAGTCTGGTTTTACACCTAAGAAATCTACCATCAACCGCATCCTGGCACTGAGGGTTCTCATGGAGCACAAACACAAGTTTATTTGCAGCTTTTGTTGATTTTCATAAAGCACTCATTTCAGTTGATCGAGCTGTCCTGTGGGACATCCTTGGACTTTGCAGGATCCCCTCAAGGTTACTGGGTATCATGACAGGCCTGTATACTGGTACTGTGAGTGCTGTGCAGAGTGGAGGCAGAACCTCTTCATTTTTTCCAGTTGTTTCTGGGGTTCATCAGGGATGTCTTCTTGCTCCTACTCTGTTCAATGCTTGCATGGACTGGGTATTGGGCAGGTTCGTGAGGTCCAGAGGCTGTGGGGCATCTTTTGGTGAAGAAAGATTCACTGATCTTGATTTTTGCAGATGATGCTGTGATCTTTGTGGAATCAATGAGACACTGAACAAGGAGTGTTTGGGCTTGCGAGCGTCCTGGATAAAAACCAAGATCCACCAGTAGTGCGTCTGTCTGCAGAAAAATTGTGTTGACCTTTTTCAGAGGTTTACTTACCTCAGCAGTGACATTCATGTCTCTGGTGACTCTTCCTATGAAGTCAGTAGACAGATTGAAAGAGCATGATGAGGTTGCTGGAAAGGGATGTGTGGCGCTCTCAATATCTATGCAAAAGGACGACAGGTCCAAGTCTTAAGAGTCCTTTTACTTCATTTCTTGCTATATGGTTGTAAGACATGGACGCTATCCAGTGACCTGAGACGAAGACTGGACTCCTTTGGTACTGTGTCTTTTCAGAGAATCCTTGGGTACTGCTGGTTTGACTTTGTGTCGATTCAGCGGTTGCTCGTCGAATCCCAAATGAGGCACATTACCTGCATTATGAAGGAGATTCAGTTACGGCGTGATTCCCTGAGGGTGATCCGGCATGCAGAATCCTCATTGTTAAGGACCTGAGTTGCTGAACCAAGCCAAGGGGATGCCCACGTAACATCTGGCTGTGGCAGATATGTCTGCCTGGGCAGTTGCCAACTAGTATCCCAAGCTGTTTCATCGTGTGGTGGATGCGGCAACACGCTGTACCAGTTCATGCTCCCTAACCTGACCTGACCTATGTTCCCATAAAATGTAGGAATTACATTTAATAGCAGAATGGTTGATATGATCAAAATATACATTCTTACTTATACTAAAACATGGGCAGCTATGGTCAGCTGTAGTCTATCTGCATGTTTGCCTTGCCTCCTTTGCCAGTCCATTTTTTGTTTTCCTCTTAGCACTTCCATTAGTTTCATTATTCATTTTTTGTTCTTTTTCTGGGATAAAAAAGGACACATTCTCTGGGTATTTCTATATTGATGTTTGTATTACTAGTACTATATTGATGTTTGTTAGAGTAGATAGAGATCCTTTGGCTTATACTGTAAATGTTGCAGGGCTTCTTTATATCAGAAACCTGTGTAAACACTCTGAAACTTTCAAATTATTGAAGGGCACCATATAGGAATACATTTAATTCAATATCCTTAAAACACTGCATAAAACACTTCATTGGTTTGGAAAATGAACATATGTCATCAATAGGTGTAAGTTGGTAAGTAAGAGACTCGGGGCTCTTGATGTGTACAGCAAGCTGCTGGAAATATTCTACAAGTACATAGTAGCCAGTGTGATACTCTACCTGCAGTCTCTTGGGGTAGCAAACTGAGCTTGAAAGAAGCACAATGCATGAACAAACTTATTAGTAAAGACTGCTCCATCACAGAGCTAACCCCGAACACACAGGAAACTGTTGTGGAAAAGATGATGATTGCAAAATTGAATGCCATCATGAAAAATCCCCTCTATTCCCTCCAGGAAGTGATCTCTTACAGCATTTTTAGCCAGAGACTCATTCCACTATGATGTGCAAGAAGCACCACTGAGGGTCTTTTCTGCCCACTGTTAACAAGTACCGATATTCTTGTTAAGTTTATTTTTATTTATTCATTTATTTATTTACTTATTCATTGATTGATTGGCTGAATTATTTGTCCCGTTGAGTCTGTATCCTTGTTTTTTATTTTTCTTCTGCTGTATACATCTGCATTTCCTCAAGGTATTAATAATTTTTATCTAATCAAATTATTAATATATCTTTTCTTTTTCAAGTTGTACTTGGCATATGATTTCAGATACACAGAAATTAAACGATTTGTTGACTGAGTCCATATTTAGGATGATTAACTTATTCAGAGAACTAATAATTCATTTCTTCCTTCATCTTGAAGAATAACTGAAAAGTTAATGTATGTAATTTTAAAGTTTAAATATATTTCGATGTTCCGATTTTTATGGAGTAATTCATGAAATCTACGGCCTCATATATAAATGGTGTGTACGCACAAAAATGTTGCGTACTCCCGTTTCCACGCTCAAATCGAAATGTATAAAACCTAAACTTGGCGTAAAGCCACACACAGTTTCACGCTAGCTAAAACCCTAGAACGCAAGTTCTCCACTCGGTTTTGCAGACTGGCGGCACCTAGCGTCAAAGCAATGCTACTGTTCTAGTGTGGTTTCCCTTTCTTTTTTAGATCTTTATAAATACACTGAAATTAACCACATATTGTTTATTAGTTTAAGGCATCTGATTGTAACTAACCTGTAACAATATAATGGTCCACGGAATAGCCAAACTATTCCAAATACCATAACTGCTTTAGCATTGCTACTTTCACTGCACCTTCTTCTTCTTTGAGTGGCTCCCATTAGGGGTTGTCATAGCAGATTTCTTTTTCCATATTACTCTCACGGCACCACTCGGAGTATTTATATCACTGTATCTGAGTAGGGAATCACACCTCTACACCAGCTGATTGGAAAGAGAATTATCAGTATACAGCATCAAGCACACGCTGCCTCAGCCATGCTGCCTATTGAACTGCTCTCATACGGCAAACACTTCAGAGCCTTTCCTAGTGGTTCAGAAACAGTTTTATCCCAAGAACTATAAATGCACTCAATCAATCCATCAAGTGTTCCTTGTAGAATGCTTTGTACTTATAAGTACAATTACCTCACTGTAAATTTGCAATACGATTATAATATTGCACAACCTGAGCCACTTGTGCGTATTTACATTTGATGATGATATCATTTTTAAGATGAAATGCAGTAAAATATGTTTATTATATTATACAGATAAAACTTTAACTTAATTTAAATAATCAATATTGTTAATAATTAAACATGTGAGGACACGGTGCCACAGTGCTAGCGAGGAGCTGGCACTCTGTTCACGGATTGTTCCTGCCTTGCGCTGTATTCTTGCTGGGGCTGGCGCGACAAGGGAAGGATAGATGGAAAGAATAATTAAACATGTACTACAAAGATATTTCAATGTTCCTTAAAAGTTTTGAAGAATCGGCATTGTTCTATTACAGAGCTGATTGTGAGGCGATTTGGTATTTGAAGAAAGAAAAGTAAGGACAGGAATTGGGGGTTAGTACGTTTGAAAGAGACAGTACTGCTGCAATAAATTATTTCATCGAAGGTCACGCATGGTGCAGCAAGCATCTTGCATGAGTCATGAACAATCACTGCGCCACCGTGTTCCCATGTTTAATAACATGATTTAACTCCTATCATCATGAAAATGATATCAAGTATACATCTCAGTGCAGGTGCGTTACTTTTCACACTGACTGGGATTTATGGAGCGGAAGAACGTGAAAGTTGGCAAACACACAGAGTTTTGCATCTGGATTTGTTTGTGCGTACGAACATTTTTGCTTTTGTCCTTACGCCATGTTTTAGTGTGAATTCTATGCGTAGCATTATGCATGAGGCCACTGGTGTTTGTAAGGACAATGTCAAGCAGACCCTTTCTCAGTTGCTCTAATATATTGATGAAAGACTAAAAAAAACTCTCTGCATGCACATAATGGAACACTTTGGAGGTCCTCCCATTACAGTATATCCATTACAGATACTGAAAGTAGTCTTATAAGAATGGTCTAGCCCTACAGGATGAGGGAACAACTCTGGCAATATGATGTCAGGCCAGATAATTACATGACAACTACTAAAAGAACATAATGCCACAGTATATAAATGTTAGGGCAATCCATTTATGACTGCTATGTGCATGGTCTCCCACCTGCACCTTCAGCTACTGAGTTTGGAAGCATCACAAGTGATGACAAGAGCCTTATAGGCGCTTAGTGACACCGCCATTAATATTAAAATACTCTTCATATTTATATAGTTCCAAAGTCATGTTTCATATTCTCTGTGGAAGCAACTGGAAAATGTTATATAATGGAGAATGTTAAAAGGAAAAACTTTTTGTTAGTTCCCTTGATCTTGATTTTCAGTAATTTATCACCAACAGTGCTCAGGTGATTCCTTATTAAAACACCACATTTTAGTCCCATGAGAATTCTTTGCTTATGTTCTTCTCCAAATACATAGTTTAATACTTGGGGGAACAATACACTATACTTACAAAAACTATTATACAACATCATTGTTTTGAAGATGTACATATTTAGTGAAAAAAATTCAAAAATAAAGATCAAGGTATACAGTGATGTTTTTTTTTTTGTTCCTTTGATAGGAGAGGTTCAGGCGTTTTATGGTTAAAAGGATTAAACTGCCTGTGATTCCACACAGCAAGAAGCAGACATTAAAAACTGATATTAGGATGCTACACAAGGCATGAGAACTAATTGGCCTTTATTTTATATAACACTTTTTATTCAGCTCACTTTTCATGAACAGTGCTCCTCATTTTACAAGGGCAAATTTTTGAACAATAGGCATGATGAATGACTTGCTTAAGGTCACATAGTGTTCAAGCGGTGGGATTTGAATGCACAGCCCTGCGGGGTAAAAATCTTTCTCCTTAGCCTTTAGGACTGAGGGATTTCAGATGATTCTTTCATTATCACATCATGTGTTTTAGTACTGTGGCTGAAATAACTTGTGGTCCAAGCAACCCGTGATAAATATCTAGAGTCAGTCTTAGACTGCATGACAGTCTGCAAATGGTATGTGCAGCCCTTTGGTACTTCTGATAGCACAGAAATGCCTACAGTAACAACCGTCAGAAACCCACCCAATGTAGGCTACACAGCTGAATGTAATGTCCCTAATAATGTTTTCTATTTTTTCTATCATTGTGGGAATAACTTATACTTATTTTTTGCTTTAATTAGTATACTGATTCTTTTTTGGAGAGTTAATTTATTTATATGAATAAAATGTTTAACTGTTTCCTAATATTAAATAGTAAAAATGAACAACTTGTACCAAAATTACAACTGTGTTACAGAATAAAGAGAGCAATTAAAGAAAGGGAGCAGTGACGAAAATCAAATGCACTTTCCGTCTAACAGGTTAAAAGACCAAAACTCTAACCCCATACTGAATAAATGATGTTTCCTTGCTTATTTCTGTACACAAAAAATAAGAAGAGGAGATATAGTTCATAAGTTGTGCTTCCTTCTAAAGAAGAGAGGGAAGAAAAACAAAGGTTTTGTGTTGTTTATTGAATGTCGAGTGTCTGTATGCACTTGCATATAGTCGCTTTCTGCTATCTTTGCACTATGAATAAACTGTATTATTATTGCAGGAAGTATGTATGCGTTATTTGTTCAAAAATAGTCTAGTGCCACTAAACAGAAAAAGAAAAGTGGAGGTGTATTAATGAATTTTGTTCAGATATTGCATCATCCCTGCACAATTCTAGCCATTGCAGCTTGAATGATAAACAGAGATATCCCTACAATACAGCAAAGGAAGAACATAAGGGAAAGAGTGCAAAAAACATTTAAATAGCTAAAAAAACGGAGAAAAGTCCTGGATGAGATGCAAGTGAATTAAAATTACTCTTCATCAATAAAAAAAAAATTTAAAGCGCTAATCCACGGAAGGCCATAATAAAAATAAACTAGAAAATGAATTGTACAAAAGATGGGCAATGATGGCATTAGGAAATGGTCTATGTTGATTTCACGTTTCATACTGGTAAGAAATAATACAGAAAGTTATGTGAAACATATGGTTAATACTGTATATAATTTGAATCTGTGCACGGCTATGCTCCTAGAGACAGTGGACAAATTAATAAGTGGATCCTGATCTGAAGAAAAGAAACAAGCAATAAGTAAGTAAGGACCCATTTGTACTAACAGAAAAAGATATTCTGAATTCAAACTCTAAGAAAATTTTTATTTTGGGAAAAATCAAAATTATTGAAAAAACAGAAAAAATCATTAAGGGAAAATAAAAGATTTTAAATAAAAATGTCAAATAAAATGACAGTCACAGATCTTGAAATACACACGAGCATGTTGAATCCTTGGTAGCTTAGAGTGGTTTTTTTATGGTTAAGTCTACTTCTTACTCTGCTCTCCAATGGGGTAGGAGAGGGTTGTCTGATCTGATTTTAATAATTTATTCATTGTAAAGAAATCCATAAATTCAATTAAAGAAACATAAACACCATGAAAAAACAAAAACAGGGCTATTAAAGAAAGAGATGAGGCTAATTTCAAAACACGTAAATCTAAATTCAACACATGCTAAAAGAGCCAAAAAAAATGAATAAAGGAATAATTTACAACATAAAACAAGCACATAGTGAGAGATGAGGTGTTTAACAAGAAGTTTAATTATTCAGTGACAACAAGGTGAAGCATTCCGTGCCTGTCGTTGACCCCTCATTTCTAGGTAAACAGCAATCATCAAACTGCCTCTGAATTAAACAAATCATTTGTATCCCTGATTAGAACACTAAAATTAAATAAAGTGGAGTTTCAGCTTTTGGAAAGCTAATTGTCTCTGGCAAGAAAATCATAAATAAAAATGCAACCAAAGAAAATGTCTTTATTAAAGTCATTGACAGAAAGTGACCTAGAGGATACTGTAACAAAGACCACCCTGGAGCAACAATGGTATGAGTTTGAGAAAGTAACCAAGAGATGGAGAGATGGAAAATAGATTGACAGAATCATAGCCATGGGAATGGCCTCTGTCAAACTTACTAACAATAAGACATTTGAGCTAAAACAAAAATGAAGCCATATAAATGCTGCAAATGTCCTTACACTAAAGTCATTCACTAACAACACAAATTAAATTTGGTTTTGAGAAAGATCCAACACTAGAATATCTGCAGCTATGCCATGCCATCTTTAAGGGCCAGGATAAGAGGACTCCTATGACCTTCCTGTCCAGTGACTGGCAACAGACATAGTGACCACAAACAGTATGGTCACAGTCATATAAAATGGTCACAAAATGACTATAATCACATAAAAACAGAATACTTTGTGCAAAATGGTATTGATGTAGACGCCATAATGTTAGAAGGTAGGTACAGTAATCCCTCGCTATATCGCGCTTCGACTTTCGCGGCTTCACTCTATCGCGCATTTTAAATGTAAGCATATCTAAATATATATCATGGATTTTTCGCTGGTTCGCGGATTTCTGCGGACAATGGGTCTTTTAATTTATGGTACATGCTTCCTCAGTTTGTTTGCCCAGTTGATTTGATACAAGGGACGCTATTGGCAGATGGCTTAGAAGTTACCCAATCAGAGCATGTATTACATATTAACTAAAACTCCTCAATGCTATGATATGCTTGATTATTCTTTTGACTGCTTGATTGTTTGCTTGTCTCTGCCTCTCTCTCACCCTCTCTGACATTCTCTGCGCCTGACGGAGGGGGTGTGAGCAGAGGTGCTGTTTGCACAGAAGCTGTTTGCTTAAAAGATACTGACGTTCCTCTAAAAAATGCCGCTTTATTGCGGTGCTTGGCATATTTAAAAGCACAAAAGCACATGTATTGATTTTTTGATTGTTGCTTTAATCTCGCTCTCTCTCTCTGGCGTTCTCTGCGCTGACGGAGGAGATGTGAGCAGAGGGGCTGTTTGCACAGAGGCTGTTTGCTTAGAAGATACTAACGCTCCTCTAAAAAATGCTGCTTTATTGCGGTGCTTCGGCAAACTTAAAAGGACACATATTGATTTTTTGATTGTTTGCTTTTTTTTGCGAGCGCTCTCTCTCTTAAATTCTTTTCTCCTGATGCAGACACTCCTTTGAAGAAAAGATCTATTTGCATTCTTTTAATTGTGAGAAAGAACTGTCATCTCTGTCTTGTCATGGAGCACAGTTTAAACTTTTGACTAAAGGGTGTTATTTCATGTCTAGAGGGCTCTAATAATGTTAACAGTGTGGGAGAGTTTATAAGGGCTTAAAATATATAAAAATAACCATACAAACATATGGTTTCTACTTCGCGGTGTCAGGGATGCCAGGGGCCATGACCCGGCCGGGACGCCAGGAGGGACCGGAAGAGGGTCAGAGCCCTGCCTGGATCACGTGGGGTTTGCCTTCCGGGTTGCTTTGGGGGCCACGGGTTGGAAGCCCTTTCCCTGTAGGGGCCCGTGGTCGCCGCCAGGAGGCGCCCCAATGCCTTGGGACTTGTTTCCCCAGCACCCCGCCACACCAGGAAGTGCTGGGGGGAAGACTTTGGAGGATACCCGGAGAGCTGCCGGGAGAACAGCCGGCACTTCCGCCACTGTAGAGGAGAATGCCGGGAACACCTGGGGCTCATCCGGGTCCTGTATAAAAGGGGCCGTCTCCATTCATTCGGAGCTAGAGTCGGGTGGAAGAAGGACGAGGCAAGAGGAGTTGTGGAGGCGGCCGAGAATTGTGGCCAGGACTGAGTGACTGTTTTGGGGTTTGTGCACGTGACTGGGTCTGTGTGACCAATGAACTGGGGTCTTTGTGACCAAATTATTGTAAATAATTTGTATAATAAACGTGTGGTGGTTTGACAACAACATGTCTGCCTGTCTGTGCCCGGGTACCGTTCACAGCGGATTTTCATCTATCGCGAGGGGTTCTGGAACGCAACCCCCGTGATCGAGGAGGGATTACTGTACAACTAAAACAAATATATAAAAATTTCAAACATATCACAAAAAGACTCCAGGGAAACAACAAAACAGGTTTACAACAAACAATACTTACGATATAATAATGCCATTGTCAATGGAAAAGCTGTCAGAAGGCAAGCCTGCAATATTCCATGCTCGAATTTTCACTGGTTCACCCAAACTGACTGTGAGAGAGAAGTCGTCTGAGCAGGGAATGTGACGATTTTTGCACGTATCAACCCATTCTTTTGTCTGAATCTAATGAAAAGAGAAAAAATATGGTGTCAAATATTTGGTGATTGTGTTTAGGCTTGGTGTAATGCTTCTGTAAAAAGAAGTAATTTTTCTACCTTAATTTTTTTTTTTGCACAGCTAAAAGAGAATGTTAGGAAGAGAAGTAAAAATGCATAAACCCCAAGTAATCTATTTTCAAATAAGAGGATTTTATTTCTTCAACAGAAATTTTAAGCCACTAACAAACACATACCATATCCATATCAAAAAAGTAAGAATAAAATGAATGGAAATACTAAGCTCTGACAAAGAGGAAGATGGAGACAACACCTAATGGCCTCCTTATGACATACCTTCACACGTGTTGGGCACTCTCTGTTTCTTCCTAATCTCTCTCACACATTTACAATCACACTGTTAGCTACCTACCTGTTGTCCAATCCTCTCTATGTACATTTGATAGTAGTAGTAATAGCATTAGTATTATCATGCATATAGTATAGAATACAGTAAAATTCTTAAATGCATGTCTGCCCAATATGCAAAATGTGTCCACCATATTTAACAAGAATTAATTTCAATTTAATTAACAGAAATATAAATTATACTCCTATTTCTATATTTTCATTACCTGAAAGCATGTCAGGCATTTTGATTTTGAACTACAAAGTGCCGAATTTATTATGCTTATGAATATGAATATACATTTTTATTATAATTTTTGACTTATCGCCTTTTAATTCTTTCTATATGACTTTTGTTTCACAGTACATTGTCCTCTGTATAGAACTGATTCTTGCCTTTTGCAATGTGGTACTTTCAAGCGTAAATGGTATACAGTACATAGAAAAATGTATTTCCATAAAAGGCAGGCAATGTCTGGGATGTGAAGTTGTTAACTGATTTGTTATTTTACCCATTCTTTTAAGCGTATGTTGGTTCAAAACAAGGGATTGGATTATGAAGTTGACACAAGATCTGTGCAGATGTCTGATACGAACTAATCATCTACTTCACTAATTACCAATAATAGCAGAGCGAAAAACAATATGCACATCCTACTTTTAGTCACTGTTTCAGATATTCTGGTCAGTCAGCGAAAACCACTCTAACCATCTATAACATAAGGGGGATAGATATAGGTAGATTGGGGGTGTCTTAGAATCTTAAAACCAGGAAAGCTACAGAATTAGATTATTCAAAGTCAAGAAAAAGAAATTCTGAATCCATCAATGAACTGTAATAAACACTTCCTATTTGATAAGTAATGAATGACGCTTATTTTTCTTCACAAAAGTTACCGACTTGATCCCCTCTATGAGCCTAAGTGAGTCATTTTGCATATATCTATTCCAAGTGTAAAAAAAAAATGTAAATATTTTTTGTAAAATTGTAAAACTCATTGGCATGGTGTTCATTATTATATTAGTACTTTATATATATTTTAATAATTTCGTAATGTGTTTTCTAGAGGATATTTATAACAGATCAGTTTGCCACTAAGAACTGTGTGAATAATCTATTTAAATTATGGCTATTAAATATTATTTTGTGAATAAATTCGTCATAAAGTAAAAAGTTTATTTTTTGCAAATACAGACAAAAACATTTGTTATGCTCATGATTATCATAATTAATCTG
Source organism: Polypterus senegalus (assembly GCF_016835505.1). Lineage (NCBI taxonomy): Eukaryota > Metazoa > Chordata > Cladistia > Polypteriformes > Polypteridae > Polypterus > Polypterus senegalus. Next base: position 45,252,456 of record NC_053159.1, read on the forward strand.
CGCTTTAGCAAGTCATCTGAATAGAAGAGCAAAGTCCAAGAATTGCAAACATACATTTAGATAGACGCTTTAGCCATAATACAGTATAATGATAATTTAACTGTGCAAATGCTAAGGTGCATCTGAGCGTTTTTCCAAGTGGCATATTTAACAATATTTCTGGAAATTTTCATGTGTTTGGGACGTTGTGAGCGTATGACCTGAAGTGTGGATTATGCAACACAAGTAAGATGGCTTGTTTTCATTGACCTTTTGGTATCGTTTCCCATAGACTCCTGTTATATAAGAAACTTAGATACACCCACTCTGCATGGGATTAAACAATTTTCTCAGCCATCACTACAAACTGCATGGGGTAAGTAACATAAAAAAAAATTCTTTAAAGAAGGGGTATTCATTGTAACAATAAAACCAATTAACTGTTTGCAGTTAATGGGAAAAAATAACATACATAAATGAGCACTTCATGAACAATTTTAAGCAAAATGAATACATTTATTTCATAAGTTTAACACTATTTATATAAAGATTTTACAAAAAGGTATGAAAAGATTCATAATCGATGCTTCTTAATTATCAGTTAATAAAGTCATTGTTCATCAAAACCTTTGAGGAAATTGGCTATACAGTATATAGTGTTTACTTACATGCTCATATAGTTTATAACAGTAAGCACAATTTGAATAAAATTGCTGAACCCTTTCTACACTGATGATTTTATTTGGACATGCTGAAGGTTTAAGTTGTTTGCTTGTTCATAGTATACTGGCCATATACTTTTCCTTCCCATGCTCACACAGGGTAAAAGCAGTGAGCACACATATATTAAATATAAACATTCCAGAGAAAGCAATGTAAATTTGATACAATTTGATACAATACAATTGTTTTTGTTTTGATAATGTATATTTTGCTAATCCATGAGGAGAAGCTGTCTCTTCACATAACCTTTTGAAGTTCAGAGTGCAGGGTCAGCCATTGTACAGTGCCCCTGGAGCAATTTCTTTAGGTAAAAAGCCTTGCTCAAGAGCCCAAAAAGTAGGATCCCTTCTAGCAGTAATGGGATTTGAACTAGCAACCTTACAGATACCAGTACAGATCCTTTGCCACAGAGCCACCATTCGACTCGTAAGCACTAAGAGCAATCATGTAATTTTCCTCGATGTTAGCTAATTTTCTATAATGGAAAAATATTAATAAAATACCCTACATATCAAAAGTTTTGTATACTTAAGCATATTCAGAATACCTGTCTGTAAGTGGAGGTGAACGTTCCTAAATATGCTACTATGCCAGCAGAGATTAGTATGTCACCCGTCAGGTTGGTGTACTGGATCCCCAGCTGCTTGGCTGTCACACTCCATCGAGTCTTTTCTCCACCAAGCCCACCAATCAGCTGTTCAGCTCGATCAAGCTTCTTGCTGCATAAATCAACCTAAAGAGGGTATTATAATTACATTAAGTTACATGCAAATCCATGGAAAGAATGTTGTCTCTCCTTCATCTATTTTACAATATCACAGTAAAAGTAACATGCTCTGAACTCAATGCAGCTATGTAACTTGGGAGTATTATATTGTTACTTATTTAACACCATTTAGGAGATATCTGTCTGTCAAAAATGCTTTAAAGATAGAAAGAGGCATTTAGGTCAAAAATCTATATTTTTGTTTCATTAGAAGCACATATACCATGCCTGCTTCAAGTATGAAGAGTGCAAGGGAGCAGGTGTTTTATGAGTTCAAAAGAAAAAATCTATTCATCAAATGTCAAATGCCATAACTTTTATCACAACTCATGCATCTATTTCCAAAGACATATCAGTTTTATTTGTGCTAAGTACCTTGTTCTCAAGATCCGCTTTCTCCATCTTATTGATTTCCAAAGTTTGCTGAAGCTTGGCCAGCTTGTCTTGGACCTCCTTCAAGGCAGCCTGCTTTTTCCTTAGCCCTTCATTGGCGATGCGCAGTTCTTCCTCTGCCTGGGCCAGTTTTATCTTTTTAGGAGCCACAACCTTTGCTACTCTGATAAGACAAAAGGATCAGAGCAGTTAAAATCAATGTTGGCTACATTTAAAAAGAGATTCTATAAGTATGATGTAAAGAAATCGATGGATGCCACTGATATAGAATTCCCACAGTGGTCAGTTTTTTTTCCCTTTGATCATCCATTTGTTCATGATAATATAGAATGAAACACATACTGGACCCCCTGATCACTAGGGCCACATTACTTTAGCTTTGTAGATTCATTAGCTTCATTGTGCCTTTAACATAGCTGTACTGTAACTGGCTTAATGGCAGCACCCTTCACATAAGTTTGGAACAATTAAGATTTATCTTGAGCAGGTACTGTTCTTCATATTAGTAATTTGGTAAATAGATAATAGTAGAGTGGCTACTGCTGCTGTCTCACAGCTCCATGGAGTTTCAATTAATGCTCAGCTTAGTGCTTAGTGACTTACAGGAATACTGGAGAGAGCAGACACTCTGTGATATGAGGAGCCTGAAGAGAAACCTGATGCTGTTAGGGGGAGATCTTCAGGCATACCAGAAGACCTTGAAGTGCTGGCCACATAACCCGGAAGTACTTGGGAAAACTTACCCAGGACAGTTACCACATCCAGGCTTAAAATGCCCCCTTTATTCGATACACAGGGGGCTTGGAGTTGGGATGAAGTCACTGCCAATGGTTTCGGTCCTGGGTGATCCATCTAGGGGTTTTGCATGTGGGTTTACTGCAGTTACCTCCTAAAGACATGCAGGTTTGGTGAACTGAAAATGCTAAATTGGCCTGTGGTGTACCTTCCGACAGGCTGGCACCCATTGTTTGCTGGGATAGGCTCCAGCTGCCCCATGACACTGCCCTGAATATCGGATTTAACAAATGGATGGATGTATCAACAAATACTATGATCCATCCCAGCCTAAGCAATTCTCACCTTCATGTCGATTATCCTTAAAATGATGCTCTGTACAATTTAAACTTCAAATTAGTTTACTGATTTAGATTTTGCTTGAAAGAGGTTATTTCCTCTTTTACATGCATGATAGCTGCTCCTGTCAGAAAACGGATACTAAGTAGTCAGCATAAGTGACTAAAATGGTAGTGTGTGCACCCAGCACTTATGCCTGCCTGTACAAACAGTGGCATAGCAGTTTGAGCAAATTTCACACATACCAAAATATTTAAAAAAACAAAAATGTGATATTGGTCTCCATTCTTCTTCTTCTTCTTTTGGCTGCTCCTGGTAGGGGTCACCACAATGGATATTTTTTTTTCCATATCTTCCTGTCTTTTGCATCTAGCTCCTCTACATCCACAACCTTCATGTCTTCTCTCACCACATCCATAAACCTCGTCTTATGCCTTCCGCTTTTCCACTTACCTGGTAGCTCCATCCTTACCATCCTTTTCCCAATATACCCAGCATCTCTCCTCTGCACATGTCCAAGCCAGCACAATTTCACCACTCTGACTTTGTCTCCCAACCGTCCAACATGAGCTGACCCTCTAATGTACTTATTTCTAATCCTGTCCATCTTTGTCAGACCTAGTGCAAACATTAACATCTTTAACTCTGCCACCACCAGCTTTGTCTCCTGTTTCTTAGTCACTGCCACTGTCTCCAACCCATATAATATAGCTGGTCATACTACCATCTTGTAGACCTTCCCTTTTACTCTTGCTGGTACCTGTCTGTCGCAAATTACTCCTGACACTCTTCTCCACCCACTTTACCCTAACTGAACTCTCTTTTTCACCTCTCTTCCACACACTATACTGTTGATCCTAAGTATTTAATCTCCTTCACGTTTGACAGCTCTACTCCCTGCATCCTCACCATTCCTCTGACCTCCCTCTCATTCACACACATGTATTCTGTCTTCTTGCTACTTACCTTCATTACTCTCCCCTCTAGAGCATATCTCCACCTTAACAGGGTCTCCTCAACCTGCTCAAGCTGATCCCTGGTGTACTCCCACTTATACCTTGAATGCATCCGTCACTCCTACCACAGATCTCGCCACTGTCACACTTCCCTCATACATATCCTGTACCACTCTTACTTCTCAGCCACTCCCAACTTCCTCATATAGTACCACAACACCTCTCTAGGCACCCTGTAATATGCTTTCTCTAAGTCCACAAAGACACAGTGCAGTTCCTTCTGGTTTTCTCTATACTTCTCCAGCAACACCCTCAGAGTATACATCACATTTTTGGTGCTTTTTCCCAGCATGAAACCACACTGCTGGTCAATAATCATCACCTCACTTCTTCACCTAGTTTCCACTACTGTTTCTTATAACTTCATGCTGTGGCTCATCACTTTTATAGCCCTGTAGTTACTACAGCTCTGCACATCCCCCTTATTCTTAAAAATCGGTACCAGTACACTTCTTCTCCACTCCTCATGCAACCTCAAATGTTCCAAGATTGCATGAAACAATCTGGTTAAAAACTCCAATGCTATCTCTCCTAAACACCTCCATGCTTCCACAGGTATGTCATCTGGACCAATTCTTCATCCTCTTCATAGCTGTCCTTACTTCCTTTTTCCTAATCCGTTGCACTTCCTGATTTACTATCTCCACATCATCTAATCTTCTCTCTCTCTCATTTTCTTCATCAGTCTCTCAAAGTACTCTTTCTATCTGCGCAACACACTCTCATCTCTTGTGAGTATGTTTCCATCTTTATCCTTTATCACCCTAACCTGCTGTACATCTTTCCCAGTCCGGCCCCTCTGTCTAGCCAGTCGGTATAGGTCCTTTTCTCCCTCCTTTGTGTCCAACCTCTCATACAACTCATCATATGCCTTTTCTTTAGGCTTCACCACCTCTCTCTTTATCTTATGCCTTATCTCCTTGTACTTCTGTCTACTTTCTACATCTCTCTGACTATCCCACTTCTTCTTTGCCATCCTCTTCCTCTGTATACTCTCTTGTACTTCCCCATTCCACCACCAGGTTTCCTTTTCCTCCTTCCTCTGTCCAGGTGTCACACCAAGCACCCTTCTAGCTGTCACCCTTACTACTTCTGCTGTAGTTGCCCAGCTATCCTCATAACTCTTCACTGCCACCCAGTGCCTGCCTTACCTCCTTCCCAAACTCAACCTAACACTCTTCCTTATCAACTTCCGCCATTGGATCCTTGGCTCTGTCCTCACTCTCCTCCTCTTCTTAATATCCAATGTCATCCCTACAGACCACCATCCTATACCGCCTTACCACCCTTTCCCTTGTGACCACTGTGCAGTCTCTAATCTCCTTCAAAATGACCCTCCTGCATAAGATATAATCTACCTGTGTACCTCCACACTTGTATGTCACCCTGTATTCCTCCCTCTTCTTAAAAATATGTATTCACCACAGCCATGTCCATCCTCTTCGCAAAATCTACTACCATCTGACCTTCTGCATTTCTCTTCTTGACACCATACCTACCAATCACCTCCTCATCACCTACTGTATGTTCACTTTATCAACGTGTTCATTCAAATCTGCACCAATCACCACTCTCTCTCTCTCTCTCTCTCTCTCTCTCTCTCTCTCTCTCTCTCTCCCTTGGGTACACTCTCCACCACTTCATCCATGATGAAGCAAATAAAAGAAGGAAAAAGCCCTAGCAAGACAACTAAGTCATAGAAAGCACAGCATTTGATGCCATATGTACAGTTTCTAGATTGTTAAAAAATAAGAAAATGCTTATTTTGCCACAGTTACAATAAGTAAACAAACAAATTTTAAAAAAGCAACATTTTCTATCATTTAAATATTTATTTTAAGTTTTAAATGTGTTAATATAAGCAAGACTATATATATATATTCCAACTTTACCTCTCGAATAATTAACAATATTTGAAATTGGATGTATTATAAATATAATAAATCTAAAAATGTATTTGTTTTATGATTTGTGTGGCCCCTCAATCCTAAATGTCAAACTCCATCCATTGGGGGGAAACTGAAATAAAACCAGTAAAGAAGTTGGAAATTTTTTTTTTTTAATATCATCTCATGCTTGTTAAGGATATATTTTAAGACTGTACTGGGGGCTCTGAAAAAATGTACTTTGTCTTAGAAGGCATTATTTAATGCACTGGCCATTACTATGCTGAGACATGAACCTAGGACTCTGTTATCATGATTTTCCGTCTTTTTTCCTCAGGTATTCTAAAAGGTTTTTTTTTTAGTTTTTGTCTTATTAGGGATTTTGAAAGATCCTAACGGTTTTAGTATATTTCCACATCTTGACACTCAATTATCTTGAGTTTTCATGGATGCCTCCATTTTGATGTTGTTTTGCATACCACTTCCATTAGGTCACTTACCTAGTACAGCCAGGAGTTTTGAGGACATCACTGTTACAACAGTATAAAAGACAGCAACTCCCACTTCCTTGTTGTCCAAGATTTTGGACATGTGCAAAACTTTCTTGAATAAATGGCAGTGTAGCAGTGGTGATTACTATACTTTGGCATGGTTTTTTCAACTAATCTTTTGGTTAGCATATTAGGCTTAGTTTTCTTTGGTTTATTGTGACTTTAGTATCAACCAGCACAAGTGTTTTGACTTTGAGTTTTGTTAATGTTCATCTCTTGGATTATCAAACAACTCCCTTTTCTGCTCTTTTCACCTAATGCAGAACATCAATGGCATACAGATTTTAGCTTTACTAACCACTGTACCACCACATATTACTTTATATACAAACTTATACATTTAATACAATCCATCTCCGTCAGTCTGTTTGTAGATCCATTCTTAGACACTACAGGACATATCTGTCTCTTAAATCTTCTGCTTTAAGTGTCACATCAATGTAGAACTATACTGCTGCATTATGCTCTATGACAGCAGTTCACATTCATAGTACTGACAATGGTGCATGAGGGAATTAGCCTAGTCGGCTGCACAGAGTCATGGCAGGATATTCTATAAACATATATTGCTTCCGCTAGAGCTGAAACCGTGGATTGTTAGTGTTAAATTCCATAAACATTTTCCTTTTACTTGTGTAGCTTCACTTACTTCAACCATCTCACCAAATGACACACTGAATGACATAATCCTCTGATCCCAGTAGAAACACTCATGCACATTCACAGTTAAGACCTTCACAAAACATTACATCAGACATCAATCACACCACACTGCAAGATGTCTCACTAGATGATGAAAGATATTTTATGCCTCATATTTCTCATTCTCTCTAATATCTGTGTGAGTGAGTGGTCACGCATATGAGAAATCCCATCACACATTTTTCCAGTGCAGATAAAAAATAATTTTGCATTATTTTGTAGAACGCTTGCATGAACCTAACAATTATTGCAATATGTTATCAGACTTTCACTATATCAAATGCCAAAGTGATATAATATAGCTTATACGTGTTATTTGGGTTTTTACTGTATACAGATGCAGCCCAGCAGGCTCCTCTGAGCGGACATAAAGAGATAACCACAATCCTCCAGTGAATGACGATTGAGGTAAGAAAAAATTGAAATGCAGGAGTAATCAAAAAGTGGAGCTGATGCATGCAATTTTTACTGTAAGAATTTTAAATGTTATTATTTTAAGTATGGCCTAATTATTGATGTATTCAAGAACATACATTTTTCAAAAATTTGTTAAGTATGTCTAGCTACGAATCATCAAACTAGATTATTTCTCTAACAAGACAAAATTTCATGCGCACTTTGTGATGAAAAGTATCTGTGAGGCATTAAAAAAAACAACCATTGAAGTTATGAATTGTAATGAATGTATAGTGAGGCAGGTAACGAGGACTCACAGTTGTCAGGGCCTCTTCTAGTTTATTTTGCTTAACTTAGTCCTGTACAAACAAGGCACTACAAAGCCCTATAGCTTTCCCCTTTCACTGCTTTATGTATCCCATCCACTTCATCTGTCACCTGAGTTGCTCCTCCCTCCTAATCCCCTCACCGTTCACTTCTGCCCCCTTCTAATGTGTGTCTGACTGCCCCTTACAATTAGAAACCTCTCCTTCCAGCCCTCCCATTCCGCCCCTTAGACAAAGTTAGAAAGTGACTTCTTATATTTCACCAGTGGCGGCTGGCCAATAGAGGGCGCTAGGGCGCCGCCCTCCCTGAACCACACACACAAAATAATAATTATATAAATTATTTAAATGTATAATTATATGATGTGATATATTAGAAAATCTTCTGTAAAAATAAATGTTTTCACCATCACCATATAACTTCTCTGCCTGTCAGCACGTCTCAATTTCAGCTGAGGGGCGATCGAGATATCGCCCAAAGGAGGCGGTCTTTGTAGAATTTAGTCAAATGCTGATTCAAGATATAAATATATTCAAGATGTGACATAAAATTTAGCCAATCAGCGTCCTCAAATCTTAACTGAAATGGGCGATTTTTCTGTCGCCCAAGCAGCTAAAATCAAGGATGGTCTGTAGTGGCGCAATTTTCAATTAACATTACGTGACAATGGTGGACTCAGGTGTTGTTAATTCCGGACACGAACCCAACTCTGTTCAATCTCTACTCCAATATCCGTTTGAGAAGAGAACTTTGGCAGAAAAACTGAAGGTAAAGGAGCTGGGTCCAGATCAGCCTAACCTCTTAATCAGACAGCAGATAAGCGAAAAGGGAAGAAGTACACGCGGCTACTCTTCCAGTTGGTACACCAAAAGGCCTGGCTATGTGGATGCGTTTCTGCTAATGCCTTATTTTGTTTCCCGTGCTTGTTGTTTAAAGCAACTGGGACAGATCCTGCTTGGACAGTTACGGGAGTGAGAGATATGAAGCACCTGTCCGAGAAAGTAAGAAAACATGAGAACACCAGGACACACATGGATAATTCCGTCAAACTAGCCATTTTGGGAAGAGTAAACATCGCTACTCAGTTAGACGACGGTCACAGGATTGCGATAAGAAAACACAACGAGGAGGTAGATAAAATCGGTATATTTTATCCAAGATAATTGATTGTGTTAAATTTTGTGGGGCTTTTGAGTTGGCCTTGCGTGGGCACGATGAGACTGACTCGTCAGACAACCCTGGCATTTTTAAGGGTTTAGTGGATTTTGTTGCCTCGCTAGGCAGTGGTGCAGTGCCTCTGTACCAGTTTTTCATTGACAACAATCTTCAAAGTACTTTCACAGAGACTGTCAGTCTTCTCAAGATCATAATCACCACGCCTATGACAACAGCAGAGTCCGAGAGGTGCTTTTCTACTTTGAAGAGGATCAAAACTTTCCTAAGAAACACAATGACCCAGGACCGCCTTAATGCTCTGGCAATGCTTTCTATTGAGAAGAAACTTGTCAGAGACATTCCTGACTTCAATAAGAAAGTAATTGAGAAGTTTGTTAATCAGAAGGAGAGAAGAGCAAAATTCCTGTACAAATAAGTAAAAAAAAAAAAGATGCAGTTTTTTTTTTCCCACCACAGTTATTTTCCTGTACATGGTTGTCCTCACATTTGTCGTGTGTGTGTATATATATATATATATATATATATATATATATATATATATATATATATACTGAAATAATTGATCAGACATGATTTAATAATGTTCTTTAACTTTGTCTGCATTGCAATAAATCATATTGCTTTGATTTGTGAAGAATTGTTTGAGAAATTGTTTGCTGTACCACAGCCCCACCTCAAAACATTTTCACCAGCCGCCACTGTATTTCACACATGCAAATGTAAAAATTGAATTTTCTAAATATTCAGAATCTGGCACTCTTATATTATGGATATCCTCAAACGCTGCCCATGACTCCAAGGCTGAAAGTGGTGACTGTCTATGATCTATAAAAACTTATTCACTGAATTCCTTGAGTTCTTTCATTGCATGCCCAGAATTAGCTATTCTGTCATCTAAAAAATGCAATCTGGTGGAGTCTGCTTTAAAATTGTTTGTCCGATATGATAGGCAATTTCTTACACTATAGCCCTGTAAAACATTTTACGTTAAGTCATTATTTCAATGGAAATGTTCAGTATATACATTTTACACTATGTAGATTATTTAGGATGTGACCTTTTCCCAGTTTTCTATGTATTAATGTTTAACATGTATTGTTATCACTCCAGGAATGTTTCGTTTGACTATTTGATTATGTTTAACCATGCTGCACTTGAGTTAATGGCCAGTGTTGTTTTAAATTACAATGCCTCCTTTAGTCAAATGTTTAGAAAGAAGTAGGGATTTTTATTTACCTGTTTTCTGGCCCTGATGCATTCCTTGTGGAGTTTGCACCCTCTCGACATATTTTAATAGTTCATTCCACAGACCAAACAATCTCAATTATGGGGACTAGGTGACGCAAAATTTGATTTTGTATGTGATTGTGTTCTTTGATGAATTGTTAACCTATCTAGGATGTGATGCTGCCATGTGAATTCCAATTCAGGGTTTTTTTTTTGCCTATCCCAAGAGCAATCAATCCATCACATTCATGGACACATCCAACTTCAATATGCCAACTTAGATTCACCAATTAACCTAATATGAATGCCTTTGAGATTTAGATTAAAAAAACAGAATCTCTGGAAAAAAACCCATGTAAATATGAAGGAAACATGTGAGCCCCACAGAGAGAATGACTACATCTGAGCTTTGAATCCAGTCTTCACTGTTGTAACACAGTGTCAGAAACATAACAAAAAAAGTGTTCGGTTTCTAAAAAAAAACTGTAAAGCAGAACGAGAACTTCATTGTCCTGCCGATAAAGAGCTCACCTCAAGTCACACAGACTCTACTAAAACCTGTAGGCTTTGACCTAATCAGGCCCCAGAAATAGGGAACTGATTTTAAAGATAAATGAAGAGAGTTCCAAAATATATCTCAAAAATTCCTCACAAGGGAGAGAAAACCATCAAGCAAATCCCAAAACACTAACACAATAGTTATTTCTAAGACAAATAGAAGTAAAAAATAAATAAATAGCAATACTCATGACTGGCCTCTATAACATTCATTGAACCACTGCCAGACCTCTCTTTCTGACTGACCTAAGAGCTACTGGGACAACCCAGCAGTGATGTCAGGGTGGCCCAGCCTCTTGGGGTTCTACCGACAGAACACACAGAATGGACGGCACTTTATAGAAACAGTATGTGATAAACAAATAATAAATAAAACTCACAGAAATAACATCAATGCACGAAACCTAATAAATACAGTGATCCCTCGCTATATCGCGCTTCGACTTTCGCGGCTTCACTCTATCGCGGATTTTAAATTTAAGCATATCTAAATATATATCACAGATTTTTCGCTGGTTTGCGGATTTCTGCGGGCAATGGGTCTTTTAATTTATGGTACATGCTTCCTCAGTTTGTTTGCCCAGTTGATTTCATACAAGGGACGCTATTGGCGGATGGCTTAGAAGCTACCGAATCAGAGCATGTATTATGTATTAAATAAAACTCCTCAATGATATATACGATATGCTTCCCGCGCGGTGCTTGATTGTTTGCTTTTCTCTGTCTCTCTCACTCTCTCTCACATTCTCTGCCTGATGGAGGAGGTGTGAGCAGAGGGGCTGTTTGCACAGAGGCTGTTTGCCTAGAGGATACGGACGCTCCTCTAAAAAATGCCACTTTATCGAGGTGCTTTGGCATACTTAAATGCCCAAAAGCATGTATTGATTTTTTGATTGTTTGCTTTTCTCTCATCTCTCTCTCTCTCTCTGAAATTCTCTGCTCCTGACATGCATTCCTTTGAAGAGAAGATATATTTTCATTCTTTTAATTGTGAGAAAGAACTGTCATCTCTGTCTTGTCATGGAGCACAGTTTAAACTTTTGACTAAAGGGTGTTATTTCATGTCTAGAGGGCTCTAATAATGTTAACAGTGTGGGAGAGTTTATAATGGCTTAAAATATATAAAAATAACCATACAAACATATGGTTTCTACTTCGCGGATTTTCATCTATCGCGGGGGGTTCTGGAACGCAACCCCCGCCATCGAGGAGGGATTACTGTATAACAAAAACAATAAAAAAACAGAAAATAAATAGAAGCCAGGGACAAAATTCTGGGTGTAATACAATATTCATAACTTGTGAGGCACAATCAATAAACGCTGAACCAACATACTTTTGTTTTTTTTTTCATAGCTTCTTTTGCGTACAAACAGTGGTAAAACATTTGCATTTCAAATGACCAGAAGCTCCAACTAAGCTTCATATCACATTACATTAAGTTTTGCTTGGACAATAAACAAAGATTTTATTTATTGAATAGATACATACAGTAAATATTTTGATGACAGGTCTTGTGAGGAAAACCTTAAAAAGAGGTTTGTGGTTCACAATCTCCTTTTCTGCATAGAATGTAAATTTTCACTTGGACTTGAGCAGAAAGTAATGCCTTCTGCAAGATACGGCAAGTGCTGAACATTAACATTTAATTATTTAGCAGACAATGTCAGTTCAAAGTGATTTATAAATCACAGCTGAACTGGAAATTAAGTGACATTCTCAATAAAGTACAGAGAGGCAGGGGAGGATACTGAACCACCCACCTTGTCCTTTACAGTCCACTGCCTTAGCCACTGGGCCACCTTTATAAAAGGAAACATTTCCGTGTGTCTATGTATCCTGTATGTCCTTTCAGTTTCTGTGTTTCTGTAATTCCAACAGCTTGCACATCACAAATATTTGTAGAAGTAAAATGCATTGCATTTGTCATTTCAAAGGATGGCACATTACAAGCACTTGTAGTAATTCATTTTATAACTAAAAATGTTTGTAATGCATCATCTGTTGCAATGAGAAATTCAATGCATTTTGTTACTACATGCATTACAAAATACATTCCAATAGATGGTGCACAGCAAACATTAATTCTGAGGTCTACAGTGATTACTTAGATTTCAACCCATCTTAGATGGGTAGCATAGCTAGATTATAATGTGAGACTAAAGTAAAAAACATAACATTTTCAGACCCACTTTATTCAATTCTGGGCTGCGTAAGGTTAGAGCATATTATGGTGGCATCGGTGTTAGGCAGAAAACTTAATCTTAAGGCTCATGTATACACAGAAATACATACGGATGATTCAAAGTAACTAAGCTCGAATTTAAGAGTTTAACAAAGGGATAAAATACAGTAGCAAATAAAAAAGGCAAATAACAAAATCTGTGTCCTCAAAAGTCTCAACCCCATGTGTCTCCGGAAGAGAAGCTGCTACAAAACATTCCAAGTCTTATCTCTCATCTTTAACTATCTGTGTTAACCTGGCCTCTCTTAAACTCACCAAGTCAAGGCATTGTCTAAGCTCTGTGACTCTGTAGACTCAAAGAGGGTTTAAACCCAATCACAAGATCACTAAGGGTCTAAACTCTGAAATTACTTTTGGAACTGAGGCAGTCCTACCTTTGCAACAGTCACATTGTGGTAGAGGTCTGTCTAGAAACTCCTAAGCTAACAGATTCCTTAATAAGGCCACTTATTTAAAGGTATTTAAAGGAGCCCATTCTGTGGCTCATGGCTGAAAAGGACAATGTGGTCTCTGCTCTTCCAGCTGTGGCCATATGTATCTCTGTCTGCATGGTGATCTTTGGATCTTCTCCCAGGACTCCATAGACTTCCAAGGAAGGTCAGATATTTCTGGTAACTGTTATGTTGCTTCTAGCATTCTGGGGCAACATCACATGTTGATGCACAGTCTACATCTCACTCCTAAACTCCTGTATGTGTTTCATTAGCTCTTCTGAGGCTCCCCATACACATACAGGACCTACCAGAACATTCCTTCGGCATTGGGCTGGACAAAAATATATTCTTTGTTCTATTGCTGTTATGTTTTAGCCAGGGTTTTTTCCTTAGCTTATGCTTAAATTCATTTCTACTCTACAGTATGTATGTGTCCTTTTGTTAATATTGATATGGTTATGTTTTATTTAGCATCTATGTACTCTGCAATGTTTTCTTGCGTTTATTGTGCTTTGTGGGTGGAATCCTAAAAGGATGGACTGCCGAGTTGATTCATTGAGTCTGAGACTTGCCATTTCTAAGTACTGGTTTTTTGTTTTTTTTGCTATCATTCTCTATTTTTTGGGTCTTGGATTACAGTGTGGATTGGTTTGCTCTAGAGTGCCTTTTTTACCTTATTTTTGTTCATCTCTTATTGGCCTTAATAAAAGGACAGATGTCTGTGTTTGTGCATCTGTGTGACTGTTCGGTTGCTACAAAGTAGGCATTGCCCATTCTAGTAAGCTTTAGTGGACCTTCAGGCCTGTTAAGTTGGCAGATTTAACAAGAATGCAAAGAGCCAACATATATTCCAAAGCAGGTAACTGAACTCTTCACACCAGGACCAGCCTATACTTCATCCAATAACAAAGGTGTAAATCCGAGCTGTATTGACATGTTTGCAGAGGCCTTTTGTAGGGACTCTTCCAGGCCAGAAGGTGGAAAATGGACTCAAGCAAGAACAAAGACCTAAACTTCAAAGAATGACAACTGAGATAGACAGAATAACTCAGCAATGAGAAGAGACTGATTTTGTAACTGGAAGTGAGTTTAACTTAATCATGATTGGTCAGAATCCCTTCTGAAAACTAACTGCACCAAGATTCCTGGATTCTGTCAGTGAACTCCTAGAGACTCCCTTGGGACAATCTTTCTCATCCAGGTAAAAATTGTGTTCTCACTTTACAAAATGACCTTCTAAAAGCTCTTTGAAACCAGAAAGCTGATGTACCACTCACTCTTTGGGGAGCTGAAAGTTGAGATCAAGTCTGCTGAGAAACAGCCATTACATCAAGAAGGAAACTTCAGCATTTAAACTCTTATGCCAGAAAGAGTAATGTTGTTCCCTATGAAGTTGCAGAAGACACAGCAAAGGGACTTGCCAAGCATGCAGCAAGAAGAAAGAGTGAAATCCAACACAAGAAGAATCCTTCACTTGAATCCAGAGTAGCAACAAAGAAACAACTCTACACAACATTGGACATCATCCTTAGAGACTTGGCATTGTGCCAAGATAAAACTCAGAACTCTAAATAACCAGTAAACAGCAAGCCCCTTCTATGCCATATGCATGTCTGTCTGAGTCCTTTCTTATATGTTAATACATATATGCAGTTATTATATTTCTATAATCATTGTCTGTGCTTTGTAAAAAGAGTGTGCTTCAGTTGCTTTGATTTAAGTTGAATGGTTGGAGACCCACCTCCTAAAACAAGGAAATGGTAAATGGTAAATGGCCTGTATTTGATATAGCGCCTACTAGAGTTCAAGAACCCCCCTGAAGGTAAGATAAATAAAGCAGGAGCCTTATTAAATTATTAAATTAATTGGCGACATTGCTGAATGCAAAATGACTGATTAACCAACCAAGCTAAATCTCTCTTCATCTGCAATAATAGGCAAAACATGTACAAGAAGGGAAAAAATCAAAAGTGATAATAAAAATACCAAATATTGATGTAAAAATAAGAAATTGGTTTTATCAGGCCTATTCTTTTGTTTGATATTATGTGCTGGCAACAGCAGTGTTGTAGCTACTTGGTTACAACCACTCACGTTACACGAATGAAGTTTACAGCTGTAATGCTAATGACTGTTAACTTTTATTTGTGGGCAATGTTATAAGATGTTCACTTTAAAAATGTATTCCTTTAAGAATACATTTTTCCAAGCAAAGATATACATGAGAATATGGGTTTCTTTGTTTCTGGAATATTTTTGTGCAGTTACTTTTGTATGATAATATTTCCTGACCATAGAGATTATTTATTTCATGGTGCCACAACATTATTTTGTTTTGCATATGGGCAATGCCATATTATGATTCTCACTACTATCAAGCTGTTCCTTATTGCCAAGGAATGTGGTTTCAGACAGCATTGGGTCTTAAGTCATCAACTTGACTCCTTAAATATCGGTGCGATAATTTATTTGTTATCTGTGACTTGTATAAAAACCTCAAATGAATGTAGTGTGAATTTTTCTGTCTAATTCTGTCTAATACTCAGAAATGAGGTAGGAACACAGTTTTCTGAACAAAAATGTAGCTGCATTTTTCCAAAAAGTTCTAGCAGCTCTAACTTAAAAAATGGGATTCAACAAAAGCCTGATGCACCAAAATGATTCCACAGACAAAATATCTTCATTTTTAAAAGTTTTAGTTAAACAGTAAAACAGTTCACACAAAAAAAGAAAATTAATTTAGCAAAAAAAAAGGAAAATTTCTTGTTAAGAAAAGTTCAAAGCTTAATTCTTGTTACATCTCAAATCGTTACTATTTACTTAACATTTCTGAACCATTTCAAAATGGCAGTCAGAAAACTGTATTTCAAGTCCCTGTTTTAAACACAACTAAGCTTATCATCACACAGTTTCTTAGTTATATTAAGAAGGTTCCATCTCTTACTAGCCTATAGGGGAAAAAGACTATACCATTGTCTATAACTATGGAAGAGATTTATATTCTATTCAAATTAAGCAAACATTAATATGAGTTTAACTCAAAATGTTAACTGGCTCTTACAACTGGTTTATGAACTTTCAGTTTTCCCTCTGACTTTGATTTCTGATTAAGAATTAGGCTTTGGTGCCTAGTTTTGGTTACTGGTTTTGACTATGTTTTGTCTCCTGCTCCTCTTTTAGACCTAAGACAGAACAGGCAATGGCGGAGTGAAAAATAAAAAGGCCAATGTGGTAGTGACCACTGACTCATTTCCCAGAAAAACACTTTTTAAGAATGAATAAGAAAAACTATAAGAATAATTAGTTTGACAATTGACGGTAAGCAGATGCAGTGAAAATGGGTCGCTCCAAAGAGGAAGAGGCTGCGGGCAAGGGTAAGGAATTGGGTGCAATTTATTTTACCACCCCAAATGGACAACCTGTGTATCAAATATAAAACTTGAGGTCAATGTTGATTACTTAGATTTCAATTCATCTTAGACAGGTAGCACGGCTAGTATTTAAAAAGTTCATTATAAATAAAGTTCTTTTAATGGCCTTGTCTTTCTCAAGCCAGGTTTTTTATGGCTTTCCTCTCCTTGATAGGGCACTCTTGCTGTTTCTTTTATGTTCTTGGACTATGTTTGAACTGACACATTTTAGGCTTGGGTAGGCCAAAGCCTGAGCTATCCAGGATGACACCCATATTTGGGCAGGCCAGTAAGTTTCTGGCCTGATTTATGAGTCTTTTTTGAAGGTGCCACCAATTTTACGAGTTTGTCTTCCAGAATCATGCCTATTTTTCCTAAATAATGTGTATCTGCTTATGTTTTAGGCCTTACTGTATCCTGTCTCTGTCCTTTGCCAATGTTTCCTCCCTTCCATGACCCTTTTCTTTATCACAATACATATAAGAATGTTTACATCGCTTTTTTAAAAAACAAAGAAAACGGTCAGTGATGAAGGAAAGTGTAGGATATAATTGTAGAAAACCTAAATTTGTGACAGAATAAACCATGTGCTAAGCTGAGAGGCACTGTAGTAATGTGAATAAAGAATCTCATACTTTTGTTTGTCCAAATGTTCCCTGCCAGATGTCATCATCGCTGGAGCCTTGGCATTACAATATTGTTCATTTAAAAGGTTTCTGTTGACTAGGTAAATGTTGGCTGACAAATTGAAAAGATCAGCAATAGCTAAGTCTCTTTTTTAATTTAATGCATGTGTAACCTTAAGTTTCCTTTCTTTGTTTGCTGCTTTTTCATCTGCCTTTTCACATAACTGCTGCTTTTAGTTTCACTCTCTCAAAGTGATCCTTGATGGTGTTTTTACTATTCATTGCCTCTCCAATTGATTTTTTAGCAGCCCCCAATGCTTTTAGATTCCACTGCCTCTGCATTTGTAGCTATTCCCGCCGTAGACTGTGATTTCTGACTTTCTTGGCTTGCACTTTTAGCCATTCCTGACTCACATATTGTGTTTTCAATCTGTTCTGCCACTCAGATTAAGCTTTTAGCTATGTCCCACTGGCAGCTCTCTCTGTACAAATTGCACAGTATGCATTGTTGTTTCTCCATGAGGTGCAATATGATTTATTTTGCCACCAATAAAAGACACATTACCAGCCCAAAGAGCAAATAAGTCACTCATTATGAGAATCAAGTCATTATTTGCTATCTTGTGTCTTTTTACAGCTTTTAAGGCCAGTCAAAAGACAGGAAAACACTCCTAAATTCCGTCTTACCATTAATGCTTTGAAGGTGGTGTTGGTAATCTGTGAGCAACCGTGTACACTCTACTAAGTGTTCCCAGAAGGCAAATGCTACTTCAGTGAGATCTATCTTTGCAAATGGAACTACAGGGGCAGAATTTTACAGGATGCACTTTTATATGTAATACCATTCAGCTTGCAAATAGGCCATAGTTTTATGTTTATGTCAATAAATGGACATACTGGTTGCTTTATTAAGTGCTTGATTTGAGCAAAATAGAGTTTCTTTTCTGCTTATGCAAAACAATCATTGTCACAGTCTTGAAGAACTTTTACTGTCCATGGGATCCTGAAGATTTGCAACAGAATATCTAATTAGTAAATAAATAATAATTAAAGTAATACTTAATGAAGTAAGCAAATAATCAGCCAGCTTCAAATCTGCTAAAAGTATGTCATTTCCGTTGTGAGAAATGGATATCTGAGATGGTGCTCTACTGGCTGTGGTGTTACTTATCTTTTTTATCTATTTAAGATATCTTGTATTTAATTAACCCAAGAGGAATCAATTACAAGTATATTCAAAACATGAGCAGGAAACCAAAAGGTCAGAAAGAGAAGGAAAAGATAGCTAACATTTCATCAAAGTCTAAGTCAGCCTTAAGTTAATGATATGGCCTGCCACAGATTGAGCTGAAAGAGACAGGCAAAGAAATGGATCAGCCAGGACCTCACAATGCAGCATCTGTTCTGGCCGACAGTGAATGCAAGAGCAAAACTGTGAGTGAGGTGGGTGATGAGAATTTGCCACTTTTTGAGTGGCATTTCTGAACCAACCCTGACCTCATTATCCCCACTGTCAACTACTACTAACACCCCCTTGTGTGTCAACAGCATCAACTCCAATGGGATATGAAACTCTACCTTCAGTGCACAGAGGAGATGGAAATGAGCTGTCAGAGAAAGTAATGATTACTACTTAAGTTAGTGAGTACCTATAGAAACAGTTGGCCCATATTTCTTGAAAATATCTTCACACTGGGGAAACTCCTAAAGACTGGAGGCTAGTGAATACTATCTCATTGTATAAAATTGTAACTTTAAGCCAGTAAGTTTAATGTGCATCTCAAGTAAACTATTGGTTGCCATTATTAAAGAAAAGATCAAGCTGCACATGTGTAGAACAGGAGTATTAGTAAATATCACATATACTCACGTAGAAGTCGGGTCTTGAAACTTGAAAAATCGTTCATAAAATCAGACTCAGACTTATACGCCCCTTCAAAAATCCGACACTTACATTTTTTTTAACATCTTCTTGACTTCTCCAATCTCGTTTTGTAGCAGCAGAGCAGTTACCAATTTCTTTTGCTAGTTCAATGACGTTTAATTTAAAACCAGCTTCATATTTTCTTCTGATTGAACGATCCATTGTAGATAAGGGGTGCTCTTACAATAAAGGTGTATGAGGGTGTGAGATACAAAAAACACAAATCAGTGCAAACGTTGCTTCAGAATAGTTTGGTTATTACCGTGTGGTCACGTAGGCTCAATACAAAAAAAAAGGCAGTGTGCTCCGTGGTTACTCTCTCAGGTGGGCGTTAGCATATCATATCCTCTTGGACCAATAGCGTGAGTTTTCCGCATTCGACTTATACGACCAACATTATAAAACACCAGAAATTATAGGTAAAATTCAAGTCCCGACTTATCCATTGGCGAACTTATCCGCAAGTATATACGGTATGCAACATGGGTTCAGACAAGAAGGCTGTGTTTCACTAATATGCTGGAATTCTATGAGAAAGCAACAAAAGGATATAATCTTAGAGTGCATACGATATTATTTATGTTGATTTTCAGAAGGCTTTGATAAGATACCACATGAAATGTTAGTAAACTGAAAGAAGAGGGAGTTCAGGGCATGGTCTGTAGATGGGTACAAAATTGGTTCAAACACAGGAAGCAAAGGGTTATGTTGAGTGCAACTTTCTCAGAATTGGGAATCCCTCAGGGAACAATTGTAAAGCCAATTCTCTTGTTAGTACACATAAATGATCTGGACAAAAACATAACCAATAAGCTAGTTAAGTTTGCAGATGATGCCAAAGTAGACAGAAATGCAGATTATGTAAAATCAGATAAATTGCTACAGAGGGAATTGGATAGAATAGAGACTTAGATTTGTGGCAGATGAAATTAATGTTAGTTAATGTAAAGTATTATGTGGAAAATGTCAGATTTTAATGCACAATGGGAGTGAAACACTGAACAAAAAACACACTCTAGTTCATACCCTTTGTCCTTACGATTCTCAGTGGTCTAATAAACATAGTAACAGTTGATGAGCATTTAACAGACCACTTTCATACATTGTGCATGCATACATGATGCAGAGACATGTTAAACTTAATGTAAAATGTTGTTTGCACCTCATCTTATATTCAATGTATGTTATAACAGGGAACACGCAGTGAGCAACAGAGTAGTTGTTCATTACCATTGTTGCATTTTTTGTGTACAACACTGGCATGACACTATATATATATATATATTGTGGAAGACTGCCGGCTTCCCAGGCCGGTCCGCACCCCCAGGCCGAGAGGAGGAGCTCTCCCGACACCAGGATCGTGCCCCGAGGTCCAGCAGGGCCTTATGGACTCTGTAGTGTTTATACACAGCCCTGCTGGATACCTTGGGGACCACCAGGAGTCGCTGTGGGGGGACTTGTGGGATCGGTTGTGCCTTATGACCCGGGAGTACGTCACAGTCACGTGACGGGAAGGAATGGCGTGCTCCCGGGGTGATGTGAAAGACTGATTGCCCTGACCCAGAAGGAATAAGGAACTGTGGACTGCTGGGACAGGAACAACTCCGGGTCAGGGGCTATAAAAGGACGGTGCCTCAGCCCAGACACTGAGCTGTGCTGGGTGGGAGAGGAGCAAAGTGTCTGGGCGAGGAGGAGAGGTTATTGTGTTTGTTAAAGTACTGTATTGGTGTAGTTAATGAGTAGTGTGGAAGGTGCTTGGTGCACTGGAAGAAAAGAAAAAGGTCGTGGACTTTTACCCGGTGTTTGGAGTCATACCTGAGGGTTCAAGGGTGCACTACTGCCCCCTACTGCCACTATATATATATATATATATATATATATATATATATATATATATATATATATATATTCACTCACCCTTCATAACACAGGGAAAATTGTCCGACATCTGCTATTTTCACTTTGACATTTCAATTAAGCACCAGTTTCTTCACCCTACATGCATGTCTGTCATTTCATCCTCTCTATCCTTTTCTTATATGCGTTTTAGTTGTCACTCTTCTCATACTGAATATTTAATAGGTTGTAGGATGGGAGTTGAAGAATACTCATATTTAAATAAAGTGTATATATATATATATATATATATATATATATATATATATATATATATATATATATATATATATATATATATATATATATATATATATATATACACACACATACATAGCAAATTAAATAAAGAAAACAAAATGCTAATGCCTATGGCTATTATAATGACTAAATACTCTTTGAGTTATACATTCTTACTTGTCATAGGAGTCCATGGCAACAACCCACTTGCAGAGACCCTCAGCAGCAGTAGAAGCATTTCTAATCTTCTCTGGGACAAATTCAGGATTGGTAATATACTGCTTGCGAATAATGCTCATATATGAAGCTGGAATATTGTCTTTGTCATACTCATGTAGACTCTGCAGAAATTTCATGTCCCCAAGTAATTTCTTGGCTGGGCCCCAGAAGTCTTCCACTTTCTTTCCTGAACCCTGTGGGTCAGGGATCCGGTCAGGTTTAATTCCTTTTAGGATGCAAATAGCTTCCATTACAAGTTTTACGCCAGCAGGGGGACTTTTCATGGACTTCACCACAGTAATATCCTAAAGATAACAGCAAGAATGCAAAAATGAACAATGAGTAACTTCTTTTTTATATAAGTAAACACACACACATTGTGACCATATAATGACGTCCACTTGCTCTTCCAAATAACTGGCTGCTCTATCAGTGAGAACATCATAATTGCACACAACTGAGCTTAAAGCTGCTTAAAGCAAACAAGCAGGTACCATAGGACTGAGGAAAATTAAACCTTGATTCAGGTGGCATTGTATGTGATATACAGTGCATCCGGAAAGTATTCACAGCACATCACTTTTTCCATATTTTGTTATGTTACAGCCTTATTCCAAAATGGATTAAATTCATTTTTTCCCTCAGAATTCTACACACAACGGTGCATGGTTTCTTCCAAACATGACACTTGGCATTCACACCAAAGAGTTCAATCTTTGTCTCATCAGACCAGAGAATTTTGTTTCACATGGTCCGAGAGTCCTTCAGGTGCCTTTTGGCAAACTCCAGGCGGGCTGCCATGTGCCTTTTACTAAGGAGTGGCTTCTGTCTGGCCACTCTACCATACAGGCCTGATTGGTGGATTGCTGCAGAGATGGTTGTCCTTCTGGAAGGTTATCCTCTCTCCACAGAGGACCTCTGGAGCTCTGACAGAGTGATCATCGGGTTCTTGGTCACCTCCCTGACTAAGGCCCTTCTCCCCCAATTGCCCAGTTTAGATGGCCGGCCAGCTCTAGGAAGAGTCCTGGTGGTTTCGAACTTCTTCCACTTAAGGATGATGGAGGCCACTGTGCTCATTGGGACCTTCAAAGCAGCAGAAATTTTTCTGTAACCTTCCCCAGATTTGTGCCTTGAGACAATCCTGTCTCGGCGGTCTACAGACAATTCCTTTGACTTCATGCTTGGTTTGTGCTCTGACATGAACTGTCAACTGTGGGACCTTATATAGACAGGTGTGTGCCTTTCCAAATCATGTCCAATCAACTGAATTTACCACAGGTGGACTCCAATTAAGCTGCAAAAACATCTCAAGGATGATCAGGGGAAAGAGGATGCACTTGAGCTCAATTTTGAGCTTCATGGCAAAGGCTGTGAATACTTATGTGCTTTCTCAATTTTTTATTTTTAATAAATTTGCAAAAATCTCAAGTAAACTTTTTTCACATTGTCATTATGGGGAGTTGTGTGTAGCATCTGAGGAAAAAATGAATTTAATCCATTTTGGAATAAGGCTGTAATATAACAAAATGTGGAAAAAGTGATGCGCTGGGAATACTTTCTGGATGCACTGTAGTGTTGGATAATCCAAACAATGGTCACCCTCTGGTCAGAAGAATACTATAAGTGAGAGGAGCCAAAAACGCTCAACTTTATGTAAAGTAACAGAAGCATTACAGTCAACAATCTATCAGATGAGCATAACACTGGTGTTAAAAAAGGTAAATCATGCAATTTACTATATCTTGTCATAGATGAGTAGTGCTCAGTTTTATTCATATCAGTGAAAAAGAACATGATTTTGGAACATAAGGACTGGATACTATGGGATTAGAAAAATATTGCCTGGTGTTATGAATCTCACATCAAGCTTCGTCACTATGATAGGAAAATAAGGGTAGGACAAAAATACCACAACATCACAGATTTTTCCTGCTTGTAGTGATGTAATGGCATGGGGTTTATTTATGAGGCACACATTCGGCCTCTTCATATGAGTTGGCCAATGATAGAATTTTGTGTAGATATCTGAACATTCTAGCCAGTTACAGATAAAATGAACCACAGAAGCTCTGCATCCATTTATGAGATGGTGTTCTCAACAGGCCACATGACTAGGAAAGTCCTCTAATAGTTTTTAGAAGCAAAACAGTGAATTACGAGTAAATCTAATAAAGAGGCTTCTACGGTTACCAAAGCCTAGCTCAATTGATTATCAGAGACATGAAATGTAACAATTTGTTTGCAGCAAAAATTCAGCACCTAGTAATCAGCAAGTAACTATTAGACTCTTGAGATGACAATGGCTAGCATCCTTGTGCTGCATTTTCAACAGCATGTTGAATTCAGGCTGTTTTTATGGAAAATGGTTGTTCAGCTAACAACTAGGTAAATATAACTACAATAATGAGGTAGCCACTCACTCTGTGTATAAGTAGACATATAGTTATGACTGATTGCGTGCCTTTATATACATCAACAAAAGCTGTTGGAAACAGCAAGGGCACCATAAAGGTGGCACTGGGTAGAGGTCAGAGTTAAACAAGCTCTCCAAAAGAAGAAGAAATACATATGGAAACATCTCTGCATGCTTGTAAGAAAAACAGGGGCTAAAAGGGAGAGGAGGACCCTAACATATATGATCTTCCAAAAACAGAATTCAAAGGTGTGCCAGAAGAAAGAGCGCATGAGGCATCCTGGGATCAGTGGTCAGAGACTTAGAAGTTCTAGATCTGGAAGGAGAGTTAGGAAAATGACGAACTTACAGGAGGAGAAGAAGCCAGGGTATTGCACGAGTGTGTGTGAGAGAAAAAAAGTAAGGTCAGAGGTACAATCCCTGTGGATTGATAGGGATTTAAAATCTTATGCAAGTTGTACTGTTGTACTGTTCTGTTGTATTTTGTGTTTGTGTGCTTCATGTTCCAAAGGCACCTCTTGACATTCTTTATGTCCCAGCATTTCTTTTTCTGTTTATTTACTTTAATATGGTGTACTTTTGATTACAATGCTCCCAGATACATTTAGAGAGATAATTATATTAACAAGAACTCAAAACAACATTCATCAAAACACAATAAACATCATGTAATATTTCTAAGTCTCCTAATAGTGATAATATAAATCAATGGTAATAGTTAAACTTAGTAAGGACAACTGCAAATGGAGAACAGAGAAACAAAACTAATCTACAATAACCATTATATTTATAAAAGAATTTTTCTAGAACTTTCACTGCCTTACTGTCTTTATAAGTTGTACTCCAGTGCGTCTTTTAGTGATGCACTCAATAAAAGTTTACATATAGATTGATTGACGGTATTTGTCTCAGTAAATCCACTTCTGTAAAATCAATGTTGCTGATATTTACCTGTGGTGTAAGTGTGTCCAGTGCAGCCAGTGCAGACTCTAATATGGGCAGAGCATGAGCAAGGTCAGCATCACACTCATCTTTAATGGCCTTGGCTGCCATGGCTTGTTCATTTGCCACGGCCTCATCGGCTTTAACTACCTTCTCTGTCTTTGCAACCTCAATGGACTCTTTTTCAATCACTATCATCATTTCATCCACCTCCTTGCTGGCCACTTTTAGCTGGGGCTGCAGTGCCTCTAGCTGTGTTTGCATTGTTGCCACTTGAGAAGCTGCAGATTCCAGTTTCTCTAGACCCACTTCATAACGTCGCTTCATTTTCATTACCTCTCTGCAATGGAACATACAAAAATAGTAATTAAACAGCAGCAATCCATGCAATATACAGATGAGTGAAAAAAAACAACTGGTAATATGTAGCATGGTTACTATTTTGGACATTGTCTTTATCAAATAAGTTTGAGCCATACATTTTTATTCTTATTTTAAAAAGTTTAATCTGACAGGGAGGTTAATGTCTAACAATATCTACCATTAAAATTCATGGAACATAATAAGTCAGTTGTTGCTCGGGCGCATTTATGACCCTACTAGATCAGACAAAAACCTTTGCAAAGTGCTGGACAGGGGGATCGAAGGCTTTGTAATCTGGTTGTAATTGACTGGCTAGCTAAACTGGAGAAATACAAATAGATAGATAGATAGATAGATAGATAGATAGATAGATAGATAGATAGATAGATAGATAGATAGATAGATAGATAGATACTTTATTAATCCCAAGGGGAAATTCACATAATCCAGCAGCAGTATACTGATACAAAGAAACAATATTAAATTAAATAATAATAAAAATGAAAAGAATTAAAATAAAATTAATGTTCGCATTTACTCCCCCGGGTGGAATTGAAGAGTCGCATAGTGTGGGGGAGGAACGATCTCCTCAGTCTGTCATATGAACAGGCTGTAGGTGGACTGGACTGGTGGCTGAAGCTGCCTGAGCTGAGTCATGGGGAACTACACACTCCCACTTGTGCAAGAGGCATGTCAATAACCATTAAATTTAGATAAATGAGCCCTGCTGGTCTCTTTCTGCCATTTTCATACTGAGACCATGCTATTTTACTCTCCATTCAAAGGTCATGTAGTAGCAAGAACCAAAGGCCAATTAACATATTAAGACAAAGACAAACAGCGACCTAGATGCCTATTAACTGGTTGTTTTTTTGTTTTTGTTTCACCAAAACTCACTGCATGCATGAATAATTGTGCAGCTTTCTCTTCTGCCTGTTCTGGTATTATCTCTCTATTATAATTTTAAAAATCCTGGGACAAGACAAGACTTTTTAGCCTGCAACGAGATGTGACTTTTTCAGAGAGTTACTTTCTTGTCCCGTGAGACGAGACTTTGTGCCAATAGATTTAACCATGGCCAGGAAGAGGAAATAAAAGACAAAGAGTAGATGAAAAAGCAGAACATTGCAAAGAATTCAAAAATGCTGGCACGATACACATGCAGAGCAAGTTACAGATAATGAAAATACTAAAATTCGAAAGTCTCAAAAAAATGATAGTAAAGATTGCAGTAGATGACAAAGTAGAACATCGTAAAGAATTAAAAAACTTTGGCGCAATACACATGCAGAGCAGGTTAGAGATAATGAAAGTACTGTACTAAAATTCTAAAGTCTCAAAAAAAATTATAGTAAAGATCGCATTAGCGCAAACAAACAGAAATTATTACTCAGTGAAATAACAGCGAAAAGAAACTGAATGTATTGTTCGGATTTGAACTTTAATTCAGAGACTTGTAGATTGTTTAATTCGTGTTGTCATTTTGGAAAAGTAGTGTTTCTTCCCAATGAAGAGGCGTATCCATCAGAATTGAAAGATTTGTTGTTTGGTGAAAGTGAAATCCACATACGCGAGCGGCAGAAACGTGAAGTGACTGGTGCGTAGTGCAGGCCGGGGGTTTGTCAAATGAAGTAAGCATTAATTATATTTAATTTCCTGGGATTACAGCTGTAGGTGTTGTGTTGAACTACAGTAGCAGTATAGTAAGAGTATCTGATTTAGGTCATTCAAGAGTCTTAAAGGAAAAATAGGGTAACCATACGGCCCTATCATGATAAAACACAATTGAAGTACAGATATAAATCTATTCTTTCTTTATAATAAGCAATACAGACAACACTAAATAAATGATAACAGTGTATAGCTAAAATTTAGAGGAAACGATAACAGACTGAATACATCCTGCAGTCAGAATTCAGTTATTTTTTTCTTTTAATAAATACAGGGGCTTTACTTCTCAAAGTGGGTAGCAGAGGAGGGGAAAGGTTATGGTAGAAGAATTTTGCATTTATTGGGGACAGCCAGGCACTATCTCATTTTCAGCCAGTCAATTTGTAAAAGCTCATTAAGCAGTGGGAAATTCCACTGGTAGCATTAAAACTGTTAAGCGGGGATACAGTAGGTTAGAGCATTCAAAACACTTTCATCCTAACTGTCCAAGACTTTTAATGAACAAGTTACATATTTCTAAGTAAAAAATAAACTTGCCTTAAGAAAAATATTAATGAACACGAAAAAGAGCTGATTATTTCTGTAGCATTTTTTAACTTTACCATTTGATGCTAAGTTGACGTGTTCAAAGATACTCCCTGTATTAAAGTGAATTTTACAAATATGCAAACACAAACATTGGTAAGGATCATAGCAAAAGTGCAGCTTGCTTATATTTCAAACAGCACAAGTCTTACGTCCTTTTCCTTTCAAGGAGAGTTTTGAAGGTTGAGATGAGCTCCAGGTAAGAGGTAGGAGTGACATAATTGTGTCGCTGTAGCTCAGCATAGAACCGCTGTGATAACAGGATTGTAGAGGTGTGAAAGCTCTTGCACATTTCAATACAGCCTGTGCGAGTTTCTTCAGACATCTCAATGTCTTCAAGGAACCGGCTTGCTACAGCTTGCAAGGCATCCTCAGGCCATGTCTAAAACAAAATATTAAAAAATTAAAATATTCACTTCATAAAAGAATACAATCTGCATGGTCAGAATTCATGATTACAAAGAGATCATAAACATGATACCTTGGTTAAATAATCTACTACGTTTTTGTGTAATGTATATTACACTATAAACATCTACCCATTTTTAAACCCACTTATCCCAGCTCAAGTTAATGGGACTGCAGCCTTTCCAGCTTCAGACACAAGCCAGAAAACAACTCTGGAAGTGATGGCAGACCATCACAGTCCACATTAATGAACACAGATGCACAAACATATTCTGGGCCAGTTTAGAGGCTTTGGCTTCTTTGGTGTTATTCTTGGTAAAAAAAGTTTTCTGTGAGGGTACTCCCTTCTATTTACAACAATAAAAATGTACTGAGACTATTCCAACCACTTCTATACTCACTGTTTCCTGATTGGAGTTTGAGGGTACCAGAGTCTATTGGTGAAACATGGGAAAGAATGGCAGCTTATAACATTTCCCAACAAAATAATTACAGCCCAGAAAACATGCTCAATGAGAGCAACCAAGGCCAGCAGTAAGGTCAAACTAAAGTCCTAAACCTTCCGGTCCTAAGGACATAAAATGCAGAACCCCGGGAAGATGCCATCATTCTTGAGAGGACAACGTAAAAAAAAAGAGGAGCTCAGACAAGTGTTACTTGATTTTGCTTGAAATGTGTTGCCATTTCAGTTCCTTTGATCCCGAGATGTTTTACTTTCAGATCAACTCCTGTTATCATTTTCCCTTTTGAGTTTAAGAGTACAGTAAATGGGTTTATTGGGGTACCCCAAATTTTCACACTGTTTTGCTCGCCTTGTTGTTGCCTGAATAGCATTTGGGACACTATTCTGCTGCCAACTAGTACATAAAATAATATCATGCTCCAAAATAATCATGGCTATTTCCATGTCTTTTGCTGCTCTATGGTAACTTATCAATATTCATAAGTGGGGCACATTCTTCATCCAAAACACACAATGGTGCATAAGGAAAATACTGTAAAAATAGTTTTAGAACAAGGTGCAACTGAAGCAATAGTTTTAATCAAGCAATAGTGATGACAATGTGAATTGGTCATCAGACATTTACATGGAAGATGAAATTGATGCATACAGCACTCTACGACTGAAACTGCTGAGGCATGTGCCTTGTAATTTCAGTCCCAGAAAAGTTTACTGTGATGCAAGTAGGTGCATGGCAAAAAAGAAAACTGTTTAAGGGAAAGACGAAAATGATGCTAGCCTCCAAAGCACTGCTCCCAATGCAGCAACTGTCAATGTTAGTGTCAAGGTAAACATGGAAGTCACTAAGCTTTACTCTGTGGTACTCTATGAGATAATGCAATAGCCACATTGATCATGATGATCAGACACTTACAGTACATACTTCCTTCTCATGTCCATGCAACAGAAAAAATATTATAAGAAAAGTGAACAAAGAAACACACTTCTGCTGTCGTGATTAAAACTCGGTTGGGCTGTGTAATAGTGACTGTTTGAAACATAACACACTGAGGACACGTACTAAATCTGCTTCAGTGACACCTGACATACTACTGTATTTAAGTTGACATTCTGGAATGAACATGTTTCTGTTACACATAATAATATTTACTTATTGTTATAAAATATGTACGTTTTGGTTTGTTTTTCTGGGTGTAAGCATAATGCTAAGGAGGTAAAAAAGCCAACTGTAAACAAACTTAAAAGAAAGAAGAAAAAATAATATTTCATAATACTATAAAATGACATGCTCTATAAAAAGTAACATTTAAAATCTTTATCATGTAAGCAGACATGCTTGTAAATTGAGTTAAAATGAAGAGGTATTCACTGTATTTGAACTTTGTAACAAGATTAATAACGTTGGAAATAGCCATTACAGTGGAGGCGTTCATGCAACAATGGTACAATGAAATACCATAGGTCCTCACTTCTTCAATGGCTCAGGTTTGTTTCACTTTTGTATGTTTTCTCTGTGTCTATGTTGGTTTTCTTCTGGCAGTCTGGTTTCCTCCTACATCTAAATTATTCTATTTTGAGCTGGTGCACATGTATCCCATTTGTGGTAGGTTCAGATTTTTCTTGTAGTACTGTCTGAATAGACACCAGATGCTGTACCTGTGACATTGTAATGGACCAAGTAGGTTAAAAGGATGGATGCATCAGTGGACTTCTTTTCAATGCAAATGTTTATATCACGCATCGGTGCAGCTTAAAATTAGTTTCACACTGATAGCATTGTGCTACGCTGTTATGTTGAACACTGTTAAATGCAAACATTCTGGGCAAAACGTGTAAAGCTGTTAAAAATGGGTTCAATATATTATAAGTCATCCTGTTATTGGAAAAATTTTAGGATAATGAAAGGAATTTAGATTTTTGCATAAACAACTCAATAATTGTTTTACCTGGAACCAGTCGATCGTGCAACAGTTGACAAGTGCTGGAAATCGACGCAGTCGACCTCGGAAAGTGTCTCCAATGGGACTCATAGCCAACACCACATGCAGCTGGCTACGGCAACGCTCTATAAACATGTTGAAAAGTGCTAAAGGACTGCCATCTGTTTGTTTTTCACGATCTCTCTGGCGATCAAGTACCCTCATCCGCTCACAAATTTCTTGTTTCTCATCTATGGCAAACAAGTTTGGCACTTCCCCTGTGTTCAAGAGATTGCTGACATCCTCCAGGAAAGATTCCTGCTTAATCTGTGTGTCCGTGAAGAGGAAGATGCCTTGGGTGTCCCCCTCTGTAGATTTACGTAGAATATGTTTCAAGTCCTCCCTCCACTCTGATTGTCCATAGCTTTTTGAAATTTCTACTTGAAATAGTTCAGAGTCAGCCATATGAGCTGCTAAACGGGTTAAAGATTGACGTCCACTTCCACCTACGCCTACCAACAAAGCATGACCACGTGGCTGCTTTAGTACCCGAGAGATCCTGCACACGTGTTCTATGGCAAAACGAAAGAGAACAAGGTTCATGGGTTTCTTACTGATATTGTTAAATTCTTCAAGGTGGGTTTCTACCACTTGCCGCAGCTGATCCAGATTGCTAACTTCACGATAATTGCGGTCTTCACCTTTAGGGTCACTGAAATCGCAAAACATAAGGCTCCGAAGGTCATCCTCTGTTACTGTTCCATCTTTGTCAAAATCTAAAGTCTGAAAGAGCTGATGAAAGTTCTCATGCATGTGGGTCTTTACAACATCTTGCAGGTACCCTACCAGCCAAGCACGATCCGTGTTATCCACCAGGCGGTCATAATATACTCGTAAAACCTGTGGAAAGAAAGAATCAATATTAAATTCGATGGTAGAGATGCACTTGAAAGACATACAATATATATAAAATCCTGGTACATAGCCATGTATCAAATGCTTAGTTGAGATGACAACATCTTTTCTACCAAGAACATGCTCACAAAGAAACTTTGAGGAAATATCTATACGGCCTCACTAAGTGGAACCATGAATTACTGTATATGAATTATCTACGGGCGGCATGGTGGTGCAGTGGGTAGCGCTGCTGCCTCGCAGTTAGGAGACCAGGGTTCGCTTCCCAGATCCTCCCTGCGTGGAGTTTGCATGTTCTCCCCGTGTCTGCGGGGATTTTCTCCGGGTGCTCTAGTTTCATCCCACAGTCCAAAGACATGCAGGTTAGGTGGATTTGTGATACTAAATTGTCCCCAGTGTGTGCTTGGTGTGTGTGTGTGTGTGTGTGTGTGTGTGTGTGTGTGCGCGCGCCCTGCGGTGGGCTGGCGCCCTGCCCAGGGTTTGTTTCCTGCCTTGCACCCTGTGCTGACTAGGATTGACTCCATCAGACCACCGTGACCCTGTAGTTAGGATATAGCGGGTTGGATAATGGATGGATGAATTATCTACTAAACCAATGGGGGTGGTCATAAAAAGTCAGAGAAGACATGCACTAATCAACACCAGCCACAGTATAATATAAAAAAAGCATTTTGTCATTCCTTAAGGCTTTTATCATATTATAGGATACTATAAGTCATAAACTTGTATGAAAAAGTTCTGAGTTAGGTCTGATCAGGTCAGGTTGGTGACCATGCATTGGTACAGCGCGTTGCCGCACCCACCACAAGACAAATCAGCTTGGGATCCTGGTTGGCAACCTCCCAGGCAGACACACAGTCCCTCTGGAAATTACCCTCTGTCTGTCGCAGCCAGTTGTTTCGTGCCCCTTGGCCTGGTCCAGCCATACGGGTCTTCAACAATGACGATCCTGTGAGCCAGATCACCATCAGGGAATCGTGCCACATGGTCATAGTACCGTAACTGATGCTTCCTCACAATGCAGGAAATGAGCCTCATTTGGGATTCCATGAGCAACCGCTAATTCGACACAAAGTCAAACCAGCGGTACTCAAGGATTCTCCAAAGAGATATAGTACCAAAGGAGTCCAGTCTTTGCCTCAGGTCATTGGATAGTGTCCATTCCTCGCAACCACATAGCAAAACAGTAAGTACCAGGACTCTAAAGATTTGGACCTTCCTCCTTTCGCAAAGATATCGGGAGCTCCACACATCCCTTTCCAGCGACCTCTTGAACCCCCATGCTCTCACAATTCATCTACTGACTTCATAGGAAGAGTCACCAGAGACATGAATGTTGCTGCCGAGGTAAGTAAACCTCTCAAAAAGGTTGGCACTCTCTCCGCAAAACAGACAAACTGGTGATTGGTGTGCCCAAGAGTCATTAAAGGCCTGGATCTTGGTTTTTATCTAGGATGTTCATAAGCCCAGGCACTCAGACTCCTCGCTCGATCTCTTGAGAGCACCAATCAGAGCCTCCACTGACTCCAAGAAGATCACAGCATCACCGGCAAAGTCAAGATCAGTGTATCTTTCTTCACCAACAGAACTGAACATAGTTTTAGCAAGAAAACACCCCTGACGAACAAACCCCAGAATCACATGGGAAAAATGCAGAGATTCTGCCTCCACTCTGCACAGCACTCACAGTACCAGAGTATTGGCCGGCCATGATATTCAGCACCTTTGGGGGGATCCTGCACAGTCTCAGGATGTCACACAGGGCAGCTCGATCAACTGAGTTGTGAAAATCGACAAAGACTGAAAAAAAACTCTGCCGATATTTGCGTTTGCGCTACATGAGAACCCTCAGTGCCAGGATACAGTCGATGGTAAACTTCTCAGGAGTAAAACCAGACTGCTCCAGTCAGTGGTAGGTGAGCAAGTGATCATGCATTGTACTGAGGATGACCCAAGCAAGGAACTTACCCGGCACAGAGAATATCTCCTTGGCTTCCTTCTCCCTCACCTTTAGGATTGTGGGAGAAACACCTAAACTGATAAAATTATACACACTCCACATAGACAAAATCCTGATGCGGGACTTCAATTCAGGACACAAGATTAGTGAGCCATAGGCCCTAACCACTGGAATACATATGAATAGTAAATTGTTTAACAAAAATCAATCTCATCATTTTGTTTACTGATCAAATCCTACACTCTGCACGGACAACTGAAAACTGTTTTCAGGTGGCATTTGCATGCCTCTTAAAATAGACTAATAATCTGAATCTAAATATTTCAAAATATACTGTTATACTAAATAAATATACCTCATGAACCCAAAGGCGTTTGATGACAGCTGGTGAATCTGCAGTCTCCGGTCTAGACAGACAGGTACCCTGGATGACACGCGAGAAGTCTCTCAGATTGAAGAGGTAGTGTGACTTTGTTGGAGTGGGAAGCAAATTTTTGGTGGCTTCTTTGTATACGGCCATGGTGCTGTGGATCACCTGAGGTGTCAGCACAGAAAATTCCAATGGAAAATTAAACCTAGAAATATGGAAAATAAATTGTCTGAAATTGCAGTAAAATGACACAATGAACATACAGTAAGAATTGTGTGTGTTCATTTAGGGTAATATGAAAAATATACTTTAAATGTGGTTATATTCAAAAGATTTTATGCAAAAATGTTTTAATGCTTTGAAATGTTTATTAGTGTATACAGTGGAAACAGTGATTGCCAGCAATATTTTGCAAATTCCAAAAAACATTTTTTCTGTTCTGTTCTAACCAAAATTTCTGCGACAAGATTTTCATTACATGCCACTCAAATAAAAAGAAAAAAGTGTCAAAATCATAACACCTACAGTTTTCCGTAATGTGTAATGTCACTTTCAAAAAATGAAATAACCATTTACCTCGGGGACAGTCATAAAAAAACACTAGTACTTCATTTAAAAAAAGATAGAGAGTGCATAAGCTGTTTTATTCTTGAAGCAATACTCCATCCAAAAATTGTATATGATACATATCCCATGTACTTTGGAATGGTGACAGAGACAAATTTTTAATCTCATGTTGTCCAGAAGAAAGGATATAATGCATTTTGATAGAATGGGGCCCAAATTCTGACCAGTGCTATCCAATCATATTCTCAGAACATGTAAATTTCATGCATTGTTTGACAAATTACTATTAAGTAAATAACTCTGGAAAATGAAAGAATACAACAAATATGAAGCCTCTTCACATGCCTCTTCTTTAATTTTATATAAAATATTAAAAATAATATTGTAGCAAAAATGCATTTGTTTTGCATGTTCTGAGCATACAGCTGGATAACTTGATTTGTAAATTAAGTAATATGAGCAATATGAGATTTTTTTCATTGACATTTTACATTGTTTGCTATTATACAGTGTTGGTCACCATTGGGTCAGGTTCTTTCAGAAACTTTAGTATGTCCTTTCTCCACAAAAACGTGATAATAATTTTTTTTTCCACCAATACCACAAACTGCATGGGGTAAGTAACATATAAAAAATATCATTTTTGGGTGAAGTGTTCCATTAATATTAAGGGATCTTGAAATGTTTCTACAGTAACATACCCTTATAAAAGTAATGCAGTAAATACAGCTGTATTAGCGAATGTGTGCTTCCAATGTGCCACCACAAATGTCTAGGAATAAACACTTCTCTTCAACAATCACCAAAAGTATAGATGTCCATTCTTTACAGTTAATGTAAATGCAATAACCTTCAGTTGGAAGAAAAACAAGTATATGTTTTCTATCGAGTGTGCAGTACACCTGGGACACAGGGTGTACCAAAGTATTGTGGTGCACAATCTCTTTTGCTTCTGGATTGTTTGGTAGCTTGATTCTCTCCTGAATGACCATGCACACAGTGTAAACACAATAGTTTATCTAACTGACCCCAAATGTCTAACTCCTTTTGCCCCTCTGTATGTGGTGCCAGTAACCAATTTGTACAAGCTATGGCAAGTCACCTTTGGGTTAGAATCATAATCAGTGGCTCTACGTAGTTGCTTGGCAAATGGTCCTATAAAACTACACAGCATTTTCAGTGTCAATCTTGATATTTTAAACTGTTTCAGTCAGAGCCCTTAATTTAAATGGTTCTCAAGTACCATCTGCCATACTTTTTCTGTCATGCAGTCTTTTCCATACATTTCACTTAGGGAACATTAAGGGGAGTTTCTTGCAGATGTACAATGAAAGCAATTGCTTCATTTTAGTAACATCATTTTTGGATGTAATTAAGTGTGGT
Organism: Polypterus senegalus; assembly: GCF_016835505.1. NCBI lineage: Eukaryota > Metazoa > Chordata > Cladistia > Polypteriformes > Polypteridae > Polypterus > Polypterus senegalus. The sequence goes on from NC_053159.1 coordinate 45,288,183, forward strand.
GGTTTGCTGAGACATAAGAATTAACAGAAATATATTTATTAATTAATTGCCTGTATATCCTGTTATTTACGTAGTTTTGTCACCCTTATACATAGGATATAGAAAAGTTCATTTTGTGAAATTCAGGATGGAAACACATCAAACAACCTTTTTGTCCAATAAAGCAAAACTTGTGTGACAGAAGTTTTTTTCAGGAAATTACTGTATTATGTAAATCATGTTTATTATCCTAAAAGACAGTTTGATGTAAACAAGCTGCAAAGTGCAGAGTTATTTAAATCAATTTCATTTTATCACTTAAAAATATGCATTCAGTTGAAGGAAACAGAGAAATTATGAATCATACTTTCATAAATAAATATTTTCACTCAGTATATCTCCCTGAACTTCAATTCTTCCATCCAGCTGCAAAACTTGCTAATTAACTTAACACGTACATCCTTTGGAACGTGGGAGTAAAAACAGAGTGCCCTTACACGAATGCACATAGATAATAGAAGAACTTGTTTACTCAAGACAGTAACCAGGCTGGGAAACAAACCCAAAGTCCTGCAGCTGTGAGACAGCACCTACCATCAAAGTTCCAATACAGTAACTTTAGAGCTTTATACATTTAGTTATGCCAGTAGCAAAAACCAAAAGTGGCACGGCTGGTACATGGCATGGATACTAGCTGCATGCCTTTCTATCTCCAGCTGGCCCCTTCAATTAATCGGCTGACAAAAAGAGAGAGCAAGAGAGCAAATGCTTATTCACAACAGACCAGGAGATTTGTGTGGCTTTGAGAAACCAAAGTAACGGAAACAAAAGTAAACAGAAAACAAAAAAAAGTTTTAGAAATGTTTGTATAAAAAATCAGATAGCAAAATAGTGTATGGAGTCTAAACATAAGTTAAAAATCAAAACATATATTACTCTGTTAATGAGCTACCAAAGAAATCCACACTCAAAAATACACTTTACTATGAAGGTATGCCATAACAAAAATCCACACTGGAAAATGTTCTTTGCTATATGACACGAATGTGAACTGTCAATACAATAATCAAAAACTGAAACAAGAACTACTGTGAAGACAAATTCAAAGGGCTCATGCAGTTCTATCCAAAATCTCGGACCAAAAGATAGACTGCTGTGCTGGATTTTAAAATGAAGAATGTTGCGTAGTGCCTCTTCTTAGACTTAGTGCCAATTATATCTAACAATGACAGGTTCCTAATAGTTGGCGACTTTAATTTTCATATCGATAATCAGTTTGACCCAAAAGCGAACAAATTCATGAATCCCTTGCCACTTTTTATCTGAGCCAGCACATTAGTCAGCCAACACACAAAGGTGGACACACGTTGGATTTAATGATTACTAAAAGGATTAAAGGATTAAAAGTGGATGTGAGGCAGATCATGGATATCACTTTATCAGGCCATTTCCCTCTTACTATTTAATATAGAAATATCGATAGATAAAATTCATGAAAAGTGTATTGTTAAAAAAGGCTTCTCTGATTCATCTGCAGCTTTAAAGTTTACTAACATTTTAAGCAACCAGTCTGTTTGTAGTGCTTACTAGAATATTGATAATAATGTAAATAGTAAGGTGGAATATTTTAATACTAAAGTGAGAGCCGCCACTGACATAGTCGCTCCTGAAAAAACAGTTAAAAAATCCTCCAGCAGTGTTACACCATGGAAGACCCAAAAAGTGTGTGACTTAAAGGCAACATGCTGAAGAGCTGAACATAAATGGAAAAAAACTAAATTGAAACATTGAAGGCTAAAATAACAGAATACAACAACATTGCCCCTCTTGAATGACGGTGCTACTTCTCTAAAACTATAAATAACAATGCTAGTAATCTGAGAGTTTTATTCTCTATTATTGATAATTTGTTAAACCTGGGTCACTCAATGGATTGCCTCCAAAATTCTTCTAGTGAAACTTGTGAGGCTTTCGCTGTATTTTGTAATCACAAAATTAATGATATTAGAAATAATATAGTACATCCCCCCCAATACTGATCCTATTAAATCCAGGTATTCCATTTTAAGCGAATTAAATTCTTTCACCAGCATAGATTTACCAAATCTATATAGAATAACAATAAACTAGAATAGAATAATAAACTGAGAACCTCCACCTGCATCCTTGACCAAATACCAACAAGTTTTTTCAAAGAAGTATCCAACGTGCTAATTGATAGTGTGATTGACATAGTAAATTCATCATTACATGCGGGGGTCTTCCTAGACTGTCTTAAGATTGTTTTTGTTAAAAGCCTGCTCAGGAAAGATAATCTCGACTCCTTTGTTTTTGACATTTTTATACCTATCTCTAACCTGCCTTTCTCAAGTTAAATCCTAGAAAATGCAGTCATTACACAGCTAAATGATCAAGTGATTAAACATGCTATTCTTGACAATTTCAGTCAGGTTTTAGAACAAATCACAGTACAGAAACTGCACTTGTTAAAGCAGTAAATTACTTGTAACAATAATAATAATAATAATTCTTTGCATTTATATAGTGGGTAAATGCAGACAAAGGCCATTTATCTGTTCTCATCCTCTTAGATCTGAGTGCAGCATTTGATACTATTGATCACAATATTCTTATAAATTGCCTTAGTCGGTGGGTGGGCTTCTCAGGCAATGTCTTAAATTGGTCTGAGTTGAACTTAACAGGTAGAAAATTCTTTGTTAGTTGTGGTAATTATACTTCGAAGACACATGATATTCTATATTGTGTTCCACAAGGATCTATCCTGGGTCCACTGCTCTTTTCGATTTACGTGCTTCCGTTAGGTCAGATTATCTCAAGGCATAACATGAGCTACCACGACTATGCTAATGACACACAACTGTATTTATCAATAACACCTGATGACCCTGACTCTCTTGGTTCACTGACCCAATGTCGTACTTGTGTTTCTGAATGGATGAGTACTAATTTTCTCAAACTAAAAAAGGAGAAAACAGAAATCTTAGTGATCTGCAAAAATGGATATAGTGAGGGTATTTAAAAAAAACTTGATCCATTAGGCTTAAAAATCAAGACAGAGGTGAAGAATTTATGGGTAATTATTAACTCTGACCTGAATTTTAAATCACATATTAATGAGATTGCCAGGGCAGCATTTTTTCACTTAAATATAGTAAATGTTACTCTTATAACTTTGCAAGATGCTGAAAAGTTAGTTCTCTCTTTTGCTTTTAGTAGACAAGATTACTGTACTGCACTCCTTTCAGGACTACCCAAAAAAGACATCAATCAATTGCAACTAGAGCAGAATGCAGCTGCCAGAATCTTAACTAGGAAAATAAATCCAAGCACATCTCTCCAGTTTTGATGTCACTGCATTACTTACCCGTGCCATTTAGAACTGACTTTAAAATACTGCTTCTGGTTTACAAAGCCTTAAATAACCTCACTCCATCCTATATCTAGGAATGCCTTTCACCTTACAACCAAAATCGTAACCTTAGATCTTCAAAAGAGTCTCTGCTTAGAATTCCAAGAGCTAAACTTAAATGAAGTGGTGAGGCGGCCTTTTGCTGTTATGCACCTAAAATTTGGAATAGCTTACCGATAGAAATTCGCCAGGCTAATATGGTGGAACACTTTAAAAAAACTGCTAAAACCCCATTATTATAGCTTCATTTTAGTGTAACCCTGATATTCTGTATATGCATTTAATTTTCATTTTTATCATGGTTCCATAATCTGTGGTAACCCCTACTTTCTCTGCTGTTCTTTTTCCAGTTTTCCAAAGCACCGTGCAGTCCCGACATTGGTGGATTGAAGGAAGTACCCTAGATGTCCACATGACCATCATCATCACTTTCTTTCAAGTGAAACCTGAAAGCCATAAGGACATTTATGCAGTTTGGGCTAAGTGGACTCGTGGCCTTGGAACCGCAGCAGATTTTGCTTTTTTTCTCCAGCCCTCTGGAGTTTTTTTGTTTTTTTGTGCCCTTCTGGCCATCTGATCTTACTTTATTTTTTGTTACTTAGAATTGCCTAATCTTATTATTATATTTTTATTTTTTTATAAACCTTTCTTTCTTCATCTTGTAAAGCACTTTGAGCTACATCATTTTTATGAAAACATGCTATATAAATAAATGTTGTTGTTGTTGGCAGCAAGTGAAAAACATCCCAGCAAGTCACTAACAAAATACTGATGTTCTAAAAATAGTAATGTGAGTCACTTAAAATTAAAAGGCCGAAATATTTATATCTATCTCAAACTAAATTATTAACACAAAGAATCTGTGTAGAAAGAAAAAAAAACTCAGCATAACAGCAGCAGAAAAAAATATAGTAGAAGCAAAAAACAAAAAGCATAATAACTAGCTCAAAACAAACATATTTCTGTTATGGCTCTTAAAATGTTTTGAAACAATGATGGTAAAGAGATTGAACTTGCAAATGCAACAGATTAAAATTTTTTAATAATTGTAGCCATCCATACCTTGTGGTAAAATGCCAGTCGAGGATCCGTGAAAAAATGGTGTACATGGAGCTCTCATCAAACTCATTTATGGTAATAGTATTAAAATGTCGCAGAAAACGTGGAGTGATTGGATTTCTGCCACCACCTAATAATGATAACAACATGTAGTAAATTATAACTTAAATAGTATAAGAGTTGAAGAACTGACAAAAATTCCTATGTTATGTCTATCAAAAATATTTATGAAGTAAGCTGGTAAAGGCTATAAACATTCAGAACATTAGAGTGTGATATGCTTACCAGGGGGTCCCATTGCACACATAATCTGAATGTCAATCAGCTTGATCATAGAGCAGTCCTTCATGTCGTACCAGTTCCAGTGATCCAGCCATTGTCGAAGTAACTCTACTGGTGGCTGGGCACCATATACTTCACGGGCTGGCATGTTGACATCATCAACAAATACAACCTTAACAAAGCAAACAGTAGTGTTTATTTTTATACACCGTACATGCTAGTATCTGTATCTAGGAAAGATCCAGAAATGTGCGTGAAAGTTAAAAAAAAACACTTTATATTATTGTATTTTGACAATAAAAATGCATTTTAAATTATTATTCTTTTTAATTTTCTATTAGTGACCAAATGTTTTAACCTTAAAGATATCACCATACAATATATTTTTTGTCATTTAGACCACAAGGTAGAAGTTGTTCAGCTCATGAGTGAACCGATGGAAAGTTGCAAAATTATGCTCTAATATAGAAGAACTCACAAAAACAGACGTCTTAATTTATCTAAAAGAATTCCGGGAACATTTCACCTTGATAAAGTGTAGTATTATTTCATACTTATTTACCTTTAAACCTGTTTGATCTTATTACATAGAACAATTTTTCAAAATGCTGAACCAGAACTTAATAGGAAAAGCATTGGATTACAGCTACAGCAATTCTGGGAACATTTTCAAAAATAAGTTTTACATTTCACATTGATAAAGCACAGTATTATTTTATACTCATTTACTTTTAAACCTGCATTATCTTGTTACATAGAGTCATTTTTAAAATGCTGAAGGAGACTTTACCAGAAGAGGTAACTATTTAATACACTGAACATGTTATGAAAAATGCCCTAGCAAGACTTTATTCACATTGAACCATTGATTTGTATACTGGTTACAAAAATCAAAAAGTGCTGGGTTTAAAAATTGTGTATTCTTCCATGCTCTGCCAATTGGTTGTGACTTTACAGCAAGTCAATATGGTCATCCAATCTGCTGTACACCAGCAGAGAAGCAACAACAGACAAAAAGCAGAATTTTGTAGTGGACTGAACAGTTAGCCGTTAAAGAATACATTATGCGGACAACACAGAATCAAATATTTTTCAGGCTAATCTGGAGGAAATGCATAAAACACACAGAAAACAATCTGTATTTACTACAGTATTAACATTCGCATCCAGGATCTTTTAATAAAGCTTTATCATACCCAGTTGGATATAGATATGTAGCATTGTTGTTATTTTTATTAAATTACTTCTCTGCAAATAGTTGCGTGCAAAACCTTCCTATTTTAATGAACAGAATAAGATTTTGATCCTCTAAGTCAATGTTTCTCAACCTTTCGGGTGTCGTGACCTGAATGTGTCTTTGCGACCCAGTGAGAATCACTGGGTTATATGCTGCGTCTTTCATATGACAATGACTCTTAAAAAAGGCATTTTATTTTCCATTTAAGTTCAAAGTTAGTAGGTGACATCAGAGTTGGCTTTAGAAAAGTTCTTGGGGATGGTGGTCATTTGCAGAGAGACACCCCAGGAAATTATCCTATCTCCCTTTCTCTTCACCCTCTATACAGTCAGTTAAATACATTTACAATTAATGTCATCTACAGAAATTTTCAGATGACTTCTCCATTTTAGACTGCATCAACAATGGACATGAGAAGAAATATAGAAAGCAAGCGAAGAACTTTGGCACATAGCACAACTGAACAAGACTAAGGCAAAGGAGTCCTTGGTGGACCTCTGGATCCTATCATGAAGTAAATCTTTTTTATCAATTTATAAATATGTGTGTGTTTATATACAGTACTCACACTCATACGTACACTTATATTTATATTGTTATTATAGGATATAGGACCTCTGCTAGAATCACCTAAAACATATGAAGATTTGACCATGTGAAACTTTCCTAGTAACTTTATTGGATTATGAACTCATCTTGTTTTCTTTAAGTTTGTTTTAACTTTTTTAATTTGTATTTTTTTATCACGGTCATTAGGACAATTAACTGCTCTCTAGCTGTTGTTTCTTACCAATGTCTATATGTGCTTAGGAATGTCTTTGTCTAGTCAGAATGGAACCAGTAAACAAGAATTCACTTGCCGCTCTCCAATAGATCTACTGAATTAAAAAAAAAAAGCCTCATACTTTTCGAACCACTAAGGTTTATACTCCTCACTACTAAGTGTAGTGTTTGAGACTTCACATACCTAGGCCCTAGTAAAGAATGCTTTAGTTTGATCACAACAGCCATTCAAAAGCTTTTGCCTTATAAAAGAAATATTTGAATTCCATGGCTAGCACTGGGTAATCTATGTCCTCATACTGAGAGATAATGGAAAATCTTCTTAGTAACAAAAAAATACCTTGAATGCCAATATGCAGGCTCATTTTGCTGATTGTATGTTGATTGAAATTTTCAGTATCATACTGGAATAATATCAGATTACAAAAAGGTACTGTACATGGTGATGAAATTAGAGACTCACACTGTTAAATTGCAGTATTTAAATTGAAGTTGGTAAACCAGGAGGACACCAAAAAAAGGATAAATTTTAGATTTTCCTTTTCCATTCAGAGCCTGAGATGATTTCCTGAATTGCATTAAAACTGTTCACAGGATTTTCTTGAAAGATACAGGTTCAGTGAAGAACCACATCCTCACAGTCCAGTTTTTAAAACATGCCAACAGACAGTATGTGCTGGATGAGGCTCAAAGAACACTGGAATTTGTCCCCGACTACAGAACAGGCAAGTCATGAATCCAATGTGATAGATGGCCGAGCTTAATCCAGCCAGGACGTCCCTGAACTGGAAGAATGGACACTTTTCCAGGACACTGCCTCCCCCAGAATGCTAGATGGCAGCTCCCCTGGATGTTAACTGTATCCCGGATTCCCTCAGGGCATCCTGAGACATGGAGTCAGTTTTCTCAGCCCTGTTGGGTGCCGTGGGTGCCGCCGGGGGAGCTCATAAAGGACCTGGGAACTCTTACTTCCCCTACAGCCCCGAAGTGCTTTGGAGTCAGGGGGACGGAAGCCCACAGTACGGAAGAAGAGAATGAGTACTTCCAGGTCAAGGAATATATAAAGGACTGGTTGAGACCCAGCAGGGAGCCGGAGTTGGGAGGCAGTGTGACGGAGCTGCTGGGAGGAAAACATTGCATTATTGATTATTATTGATTTATGATTAATTGTGGTGGTTGTGCTGCTTTGCGGCACTATATTTAAGAAAATAATTAAAATTTGGCATAGTGCTTTTAAACTTGTGTCCTGAATATCTGTCTGTTGGGTTTCACAGGGCAACAGCGTCCTCTAGCGTCCACACCAGTTATCAAAAGATGATGGAGTCGTGACCATTCTTGTTTTTCCCAGCATTCCTTAAGCTTAGACTTGCAGTCTCACACCATTTATTTGATTCTCCAGCAGATGTATTTCTGGTGGTTGATGCATTTGACAATATGGGATAATTCTCATTTAATTGTTGTTCAAAATAGATATTTATGAGTTACTGCTCATTAGTCAAAAATGTGGGGAGCTTAACCTCACCAGGAGGAATTTGAAGAAAAGATTAAATGCCATGGTGGGTCACTTCTGTTATTTATCAGTAGAGTTAGGACACTAAATTTTGGAACCTGTTTTTCCGATCTTCTACCAGATGCTCCATGTAATTACTTACTTAAAAGGAAACTTATTTTTTAAATCTTTTTTACACCCGCTATGTTGGGTTGCATTAATTATGATCACCAGATACTCATAAACATGAGTCACTCACCAGCTCTATGACTCCATAATCTCTGACTCAGCTTTGCTGAGTGAGATCCTCTGAGAAAATGGCCACAACAAAGGACAACGCTCCTGAAAGAAACACCAAGGAAATGTGCAGGAGTGCAAAATAGCCTGAGAATGAGCACAATGTCCAAGAATGCCAGTGTCCTACCATCCAATGGTCAGTCACTGGAGAACAAGATTGACAAAATCCAAGCAAGGATGACATGACCAGATCATGTGATTCAGCCTGCTGAATCACTCTCTGGTTGCCATATGGACAGAACAAAAGAATCTGGCAAATGGTATGATGGAGTTGTGTGTCTCATGGTCATCAACAACAACTGGTGCGACAGCAGGAATGTAATGGTCTTACCACATCACTACTTGTCTGATCTGCAACTACTCACAATTAAATGCAGACCATTTTATCTTTCTGGGGAGTTTACTATGGTCATTGTCATGGTCTTGGATATTCCAAATCAAGTAGACATAGACACTGCCCAGACAGAAGTGTATGAGATACTCAATCACCATCAGAATGAAAACCTGGAAGCTGCCCTCATTTTGGCTGGTAATGTCATCAATGCTAGTCTCAAAAAGGTAATGCTGAACTTTTATCAGCACATTAGACATTCTACCAGTAGGGCCAGGGAACTTGAACATTGCTATACTCCATATAAAGACAGCTGTAAGGCTTCCATTTGGCAAATCTGACCATGCTGACATGTTTCTTATGTCCAGATAGAAACAAAAGTTAAAACAGGACGCTCTAGTCATGAGTGAGGTTGCATGTCGGACAGACCAATCAGAAGACATTCTCCAGAACACACTGAGTGTTGCTGACTAAGAAATGTTTGGACTCAGTTCTAATAATGTTATCAAAAGTCATCATCAGGACTTACCCAAACCAGAAACCTTGCGTGTATAAAACCATTTGCAATGCACTAAATGTTCACATCATTGCAAACAACTCAGGGATCGTGTCAATTACAAAGCCACCTCGCACAAACAACATGAGAGTCAGTAAAGCTGCTAAGTAATGATATAGACAGAGAGTGAAAGGGCAGTTTGAACAATCCAATTGTGGGTGAATGTGGCATGGTTTGTGGTCAATAACGAACTATAAAGTAACTACTCTTAGCACAGTGACTGAAGACACCTCTCTGCTATACGTGCTTAATAATTTCAATATGTGCTTTGATTTGAATGTCACTAACATCAGCCAGACGTCCAACACCTTTGTGGCATTAGAACTGCTCACTGAGGAAACAGAACTTATTTTGTTGGAACATAATGTAAGAAGAGCTTTCAGAAAAGTGAACACCAGGAAGATAGCGGTTCTGGACGGCATTTCATGATGTGTTTTCAACAGCTGTGCTGATCAGCTTGAACCAGTGTTCACAGTCATATTTAACGCCACCTTAACCCAGTCTGTTGTATCAACATGCTTTAAAAGATCCACCATTGTCCCTCTACCTAAGAAATGACATCCAACACATCTGAATGACTAACGCCCAGTTGCACTAACGTCTAGAGGAGGGGTGTCAAACTCCAGGCCTGGAATGCCGCAGTGGCTGCAGGTATTCATTCTAGCAGTTTTCCTAATCAGTGACCAATTTTCAATGCTAATTAACTCCTTTTCCCTTCATTTTAATAGCCTTGTTTTTAAGGATTCAGTCTTCTGAATTGATTCTTTTCTTCATTAAATGACAGCCAAACAGAAAAGAGCCGTGAAATGAGCCAACAGATTACCAGCTAAACTGGGATTTCAAACTCCAACCAATTTCTTAATGAGAAGCCGATTCTTTCTGTTAATTAAACTCAATGGCTTGTTGCTGCTTTCATTCTGCCACAGAAGACATTTCCAAAACTGTTGTTTTTTCTGTTTTTTTCTAAGAACACCTGTCAAAATATTTTGGTGACCTGAGACATCAACCTTACCGAGACTGTGTCTCATTATTGTTTGGCTGCTCATTAAGGAAAAAGAAACAACAAGAGGGGTGTCAAGTTAATTTAAAACTAAAGCAAAAGAAATTCATTAGCAGCAAGACTGTTAGAATGAAAACCTGCAGTCACTGCGGCCCTCCGGGACCGGAGTTCGACACCTGTGGTCTAGAGTAATGAAACCCAAAAATCACATATGTTCTTCTCTATCAAAAGTACTGGATCCATTAAAATGTGTATGTCACTTCAGTAGATCCACAAAGGATGTCATCACATTACCTATCATTCAAAGAACCGACATTTACTAGAAATAAAATTAGAAGCTGCTACACTAGATATGAGCTCTTTGCTGCTGGACAAGAGTAAAATTGTCTTGGGTTTGGGGCTTTGTATATCCTTGGGCTATATATATCCTTACACAGAAATATACAGAAAACATATAGACTTTGGTACCCCTTGAGGGTATGCCAGCAAACTGATCTTAGTGGTTGCTTTTGGCATGCAAAGCAGAGTTAACAACCCCAAATAGATCAGTAACATGAACCATCTATAAGATAGATGAAGCAGTTATAGCAAGTATTACAAAAGATAAGGTTGTATCGCACTGTATTTGCAATACTTGGATATTATGGCCAAACTAATTCAAAATAAATTTTGCTTCATGTCCTGCCACATCTGTCCAAAAACTGCACTGGACTAGCCCTGAAAAACTAAGGCTAGTGATATGGACCTAATAATATCTCAGGGTATGATTTTGACTCATCCCAGCTTCATGATCTGCCTCTACTCTCTCAAGTGAAACATCCTACAAGGCCAGAAGCAGATCTGATCTAAATCCAGAAGCTAAACCAGCACTCAGCTTTATATAAGGCCTCACATTGGAAAAAAATTTAAAAACAAAAAATAGAAAAAAGAATGTCAAACCTAAAGTCTTCCCACAGACATTTAACTGTACTTTGTTCTTTCTACTAGGTTTATATGGTAAAATATTTTGAGTATGTGGTTATATACATTATGTTAATTCATTTATCCACTTACAGCAGGGGTGCCCACACTTTTTCGGCTTGTGAGCTACTTTTAAAATGACCAGGTCGAAATGATCTACCTACATTAAAAATGCTATATATATATATATATATACTGTATATATATATATTGTGGAGGACTGCCGGCTTCCCAGGGGGACCACCAGGAGTCGCTGTGGGGGGACTTATGGGCTCTGTTGTGCCTTATGACCCAGGAGTACGTCACGGTCACGTGGCGGAAGGAATGGCGTGCTCCCGGGGTGAAATAAAAGACTGATTGCCCTGACCCGGAAGGAATAAGGAACTGTGGACTGCTGGGACAGGAACACCTCCGGCTTAGGGGCTATAAAAGGACGGTGCCTCAGTCCAGACACTATGCGGAGCTGGGAGGTAGAGGAGCAAGTGTCTGGGCGAGGAGGAGTGTTTTGTTATTGTGTTTATTAATAGTGATTTAATAACGAATGAGTAGTGTGGAAGGTGCTTGGTGCACTTTGAGTGAAAATAAAAAGTCTTGGACTTTTACCTGGTGTTTGGAGTTGTACCTGAGGGTTCAAGGGAGCACTAGTGCCCCCTACTGCCACAATATATATATATTGTCAGGGATGCCAGGGGCGATGACCCGGCCGGGACGCCTTGAAGGACAGGAAGTGGGTGTGCGCCCATCTGGGATCATGTGGGGGCCGCCATCCTGGTTGCTTTGGGGGCCACGGGTAGAGGGCTTGGAAGCCCAACCCTGTAGAGACCCGTGGTCACCGCCAGGAGGCGCCCCAATGCCTTGGGGACCCTTGACCTCAGCACTTCCGCTACACCAGGAAGTGCTGGGGGGAAGAAGAAGAGGGACACCCGGAGAGCTTCCGGGAGAACAGCCGGCATTTCCGACACACAGGGGCGTGTCCAGAGGGTAATGCCGGGAAACCACCTGGAGCTCAACCGGGAGCATATAAAAGGGGCCGTCTCCCTTCATTCAATGCTGGAGTCGAGTGGAAGCAGGACGAGGCAGGAGCAGAGATTGTGGAGGCGGCCCGAAGAAAAGGCATTGTGTGGCCAGGACTGTATGGGGGTTTGTTGTGCACTGTTGAATTGTAAATATGGTTGTAAATAAACATGTGGTGGTGGATAACAACATGTCCGCCTATCTGTGTCCGGGCCGGGTCCACTATATATATATATATATATATATATATATATATATATATATATATATATACTATATACTCAAAAGAATTAAAGGAACACTTTTAATCAGAGTATAGCATAAAGTCAATGAAACTTATGGGATATTAATCTGGTCAGTTAAGTAGCAGAGGGGTTGTTAATCAGTTTCAGCTGCTGTGGTGTTAATGAAATTAACAACAGATGCACTAGAGGGGCAACAATGAGATGACCCCAAAACAGGAATGGTTTAACAGGTGGAGGCCACTGACATTTTTCCCTCCTCATCTTTTCTGACTGTTTCTTCACTAGTTTTGCATTTGGCTACAGTCAGTGTCACTACTGGTAGCACGAGGTGATACCTGGACCCTACAGAGGTTGCACAGGTAGTCCAACTTCTCCAGGATGGCACATCAATACGTGTCATTGCCAGAAGGTTTGCTGTGTCTCCCTGCACAGTCTCAAGGGCATGGAGGAGATTCTAGGAGACAAGCAGTTACTCTAGGAGAGCTGGAGAGGGCCATAGAAGGTCCATAACCCATCAGCAGGACCAGTATCTGCTCCTTTGGGCAAGGAGGAACAGGATGAGCACTGCCAGAGCCCTACAAAATGACCTCCAGCAGGCCACTGGTGTGAATGTCTCTGACCAAACAATCAGAAACAGACTTCATGAGGGTTGCCTGAGGGCCCAAATGTCTACTGCCCTGTGCTCACTGCACAGCACCGGGAGCTCAATTGGCATTTGCCATAGAATACCAGAATTGGCAGGTCCACCACTGGCGTCCTGTGCTTTTCACAGATGAGAGCAGGTTCACCCTGAGTATATGTGAAAGGCGTAAAGGGTCAGGAGAAGCCGTGGAGAATATTATGCTGCCTGTAACATCGTTTAGCATGACTGGTTTGGTGGTGGGTCAGTGATGATCTTGGAGGCATATCCATGGAGCGACTCACAGACCTCTACAGGCTAGACAACGGCATCTTGACTGCCATTAGGTATCAGGATGAAATCCTTGGACCCATTGTCAGACCCTACGCTGGTGCAGTAGGTCCTGGTTTCCTCTAATGCACGACAATGCCCGGCCTCATGTGGCAAGAGTATGCAGGCAGTACCTGGAGGATGAAGGAATTGAAACAATTGAATGGCCTTCACGATCCCCTGACTTAAACCCAATAGAACATCTGTGGGACATTATGTTTCGGTCCATTAGTCGCCGCCAGGTTGCTCCTCAGACTGTACAACAGCTCAGGGATGCCCTCATACAGATCTGGGAGGAAATGCCACAAGACACCATCCGTCGTCTCATTAGGAGCATGCCCGACGTTGTCAAGCATGCATACAAGCTCGTGGGGCCACACAAGATACTGAAAAGCATTTTGAGTAGCAGAAATTAAGTTTTTGAAAAGTGGACTAGCCTGCCACATCTTCATTTCACTCTGATTTTAGGGTGTCTACACAATTGAGCCCTCTGTAGGCAGAAAACTTTTATTTCCATTAAAATATTTGGCATCCTTTTGTTCCTAAGACATTGCCCTGTCATTATTTGTATAGATATCCAACTTCATATTGAGATCTGATGTATCTAATGTGTTTCTTTAAAGTGTTCCTTTAATTTTTGTGAACAGTTTATATATATATATATATATATATATATATATATATATATATATATATATATATATATATATATATATATATATATATATATATATATATATATATATATAATTTATGTTGTCGTACCTTGCATAACTGTATTCAATACATTTATAGTCACTACAGTATTTGGATTTAATAATCTTCATGTGGGAAAAGGCTGACTCACATAAATGCCGAATAATGCAGTCAAGGAGGTAGCACATTTCCTTATGTTTGGGTACTTTTCCTCTGTGAGTAAGTTCCAAAACTGTCCAAGAGCCCCAGACTTCAGCTGAATGTCATCCTGTAATGTCAAAATCTCATCCTCCATTGTAGAGGAGTTTTAGGTGAAACAGTGTTGCAATTTTTGTTGCGGGTGAATCATACCTCAACATCTTTCCTAAATGGATAGCACTTAAATGTAGCGATTGGCTCAAGTAAAGCTGAGTCTTGAAACCGTCTGTCAAAGTCAGACAGGCAATTTTCAATCTGCTCTGTGTAGCGAATGCTGTCAAGTTGCGCACATGCCTTCCATTGTGTCTCCATCTCTGATGTGAGGTTTTGGAGGTTCCCCAAATCAAGGCACTCCAGCTTTGAGAACAGATGTTGCATTTTTCGTTTGAAAGCATTAACTGAGCTAATCATATTGACCACGGTATTCTCTTTTCCTTGCAGCTGTAAATTAAGCTCATTCCATCATATTGATCAGATCGGAAAAAAAATGCCAAGCCTAGCAGCCATTGATCGTCATTAAGTTGCTTGTATTCTGCATGTTTAATGACAAGGAGAAACTCCTTTTTCTCTGGCCAGTGGTCTTGAAATTTCAGCAGGAATTTCTCCCTAGCCATCTGTCTCAACGAAGGCCTCTTTTTATCATCTCTACATCTTGAAAGGACTTCTTATGCTTAATGATTGAGTGACTCACCCGGAACGATGCTTCGGTGTGTCTGCCTTTGCTTTTCAATTCAGCTGAGTGAAAAATGATGGCTGTCCGATTAACTGTAATTTTAGTTCCCTCTCCTTTTTCTTTCTCAGATCGCTTTTTGGAAGGAAGTCAGTTTCGTAGTTTTTATGAACTGTTCGAAAGTGCCTTTCCACATTTTCCTTCTTTGGAATAGCAATGATAGATTGACAGATCAGACAAACGCACTTCGATTGTGACACTGTGAGAAAAAAAATCCTCTTCCAATTCCAAATCCAGCCCATACCCACCCAAAACATTTTTTTTTAAATCCCTACTTTAGTCGATATAAATTGGAAGGCTAACTAGATCGCAGCCGGAGTTTTACAGTAGCTTGCACACTTGGATGACCAATGTGTTAGAAGAAAAGAGATCTCAGACTAGCCACCTTGTATGTCAATCAAGTGGCAAATGCCATAGGGAGGATATATGATAGACTAATGTTTAAAAAAAATTTTTTTTGAATGCAACGCGACCTACCTGTACTACCTTTGCGATCTACAGGTTGATTGCGATCGACGCATTGGGCACCCCTGACTTACAGTATGATTCTAGCCCCCTTATTCTAGCATATGGTAATGGGAGCAGAAGGTTGTCACAGCAGTATAGGACACAAGGCCACAATCTGTCCTGCCCAGGGTTCAAATCCTTTGCGGCAAAGAGTTTACACAAGTGTCATTAATTTATAATCTTATAGTTGGTTTCTGCATTATGGTAAGCACTTCCTTCTCTATCATCCAGCAAGTTTACGAAGTAGATATTTGAATAGATGCTGTTATTAATTCAGTCAGGTACTGTACATATTTAGTACAGTATATTTGTATTTTAATAAATGTTTTAATATCACATTGTCTTTCTTTTAGTTTTCCTGAATCAAAATGGGTTAAAATATATCCATTAAATCAATTAACTATATCAATGATTATTAATCATCTATAGCTCTATTAACTGATGTTTTTGTTTTGTTTGCAGCAATACCAGATAGTGTATATTCTGCCATGAGTCCCTATCTTACTTTATTTCTGTTGATGGATATTTATTGGTTTTAATATCTATGGTTTCATGGAAAAAAAATATACTCTCATTACATACTTTACAAGTGGTTATTTAGAACATCCACATCTATGTATTTCTGCTCATGACTTTTACAGTTTTATTGAATTCAAATGAACTCATTAACCATCTGAGCAATTATTATTATTTTTCCTAAGTTGGTTATTTAAACCATCCAGAGAGGGTAATGAACAAAAGACATTTTTATGATGGCTGATTTTAGAATATTTAATGTGTGAGCTGAAATGGATGAAGCCAGACAATGTGGATCAATAATGGGATTTAACTGAGGAGTAAATTATTTGTTCATCTCTGTGACTTATTATTCTGACTCCCTAATCCTTCTGCAGTGGTCCTAGAAATTATTCTGTCTTTTTATTAGTACTACAGCAGATAAAATGCTCTTTAGTGACACCATCAGATTTAGCAACAAAATTAATCCAATGATGTACCTCGGGACCCGACACCTTACAGTATCTTTCATTTGCTCTCTCATGGCTAGGCTTATATCAGCAATACCTTTTCTATATTTGAATATGCTGGATTTAGGTGCATTTGTAAAGTATATTTTACATGGCAGTATTGCTCATAAGATATAAACAATAAAATATAGCAAGATTTATTTTTTTCAAACTCTTTGCATTTCAAAATGAAAGAAAGACAAATACATTTCTATGACCAATCAATAATAAACATTATGTCTGCCTCAAGCTAGATACAGCTGGGAAAAATAATGTGAGAATTTTGCAGCATTGTAAATCAGTTTTAAATAGGATACACACGGGACATTTCCTTCTGCTTCTTATTTATTTTTTGGAGCACTACAAAACCTCACTGCTTGTGCTGGTTTTATAGTGCCTGCTAAATATATCATTTTTACTATCAGAGCACTAGACTTACTTACAGTAGCTGTTATTATTTGAAATATGCAATATCAGATCTGAAAATCAAAAAATGTAAGAAATAAAATAAAATACCGTTTTCTTGCCTAGTGGAGGACCAAAAACCCCTTTCCTTCGCTTATCTAGCTTCGACATAATGATGTTCTGTGTCTGAGCAGCTGTGGTCTGGGCCGAAAAGTTAATGAGGAGAGGGTTGTAGACATCCTTGTCAAGGTGGTTTAGCAAAAAATCCTGGAATGAAAGCAAATACATATTAATTTCCTCATGGTAGCAACAGCAACTGAAGGTGACAAAGCACTAACACCTGGAAGTTATATAATCTCCCTTTAAAGGCTCAGCATGAGTATATGTTGAGGCATAAAAAAAATCACATTCAGTATTTGCAGTACTTAAAAATGGTAAAGAAAAGAAAGCTGCTCATCAGCTTTGTGTTGCAAAATAATTGTTTTGAACCCATTAGAATAAAAAATGTGCTTTACAGAGTTTGACAGCATAAACAAAAGAAATAGTCTGCAATAAGATAGAAAAAACATTAAAAATAAATGTAAAAAGAGTGATTTAAACCACCTTAATAAAGAGGTTGACTAAATGGGTAACATTTTTTTAACTATAAAAAACAATAAAGTCAGAGCAAAAGGTGCCTCTGGCACAAAGAGCATATCTTTACTGAGCTTCCCAGACTCCTTGGAGCCACTTGTCCCTAATGACATAGCAACTCACTTTTTTCCTTCATCAGTCACTTCAGTGATCAAAACTGAGCCATTTTACATTTTAAGTTATTGATCATAAAGATTACAACTCACACACACCTGCATACTCGGGTATCCGGGAACCAAAAATGAATCCAGTAACTGCGCAGGAGCAGACACTCAAAACACACAAGGAAACATACATTACAAAGACAACACGTATCCTACCAGTTTTTTTATTTTTTTCAACTGGGCTAAGTGAAGTCTATTCTAGCAGTCTAAATAAGTATAAGAACTTGCACTGTCACTATCTAATTTTATTTGAACACCATTTTCTGTATTTTTATATTAAAATAATGTGTTTAGTGTTGTGAAAGAGACCTGGAAAGGTGGAGATATGCTCTAGAGAGGAGAGGAATGAAGGGCAGTAGGAACAAGACAGAATACATGTGTGTAAATGAGAGGGAGGTCAGTGGAATGGTGAGGATGCAGGGAGCAGAGTTGGCGAAGGTGGATGAGTTTAAATACTTGGGATCAACAGTACAGAGTAATGGGGATTATGGAAGACAGGCGAAAATGAGAGTGCAGGCAGGGTGGAATGGGTGGAGAAGAGTGTCAGGAGTAATTTGTGACAGAACGGGTATCCGCAAGAGTGAAAAGGAAGGTCTACAGGACAGTAGTGAGACCAGCTATGTTATATGGGTTGGAGACGGTGGCACTGACCAGAAAGCAGGAGACAGAGCTGGAGGTGGCAGAGTTAAAGATGCTAAGATTTGCATTGGGTGTGACGAGGATGAACAGGATTAGAAATAAGTACATTAGAGGGTCAGCTCAAGTTGGACAGTTTGGAGACAAAGTCAGAGAGGCGAGATTGCATTGGTTTGGTCATGTGCAGAGTAGAGATGCTGAGTATATTAGAGTAAATAGAATTCCAAGAGCAAAACTTAAAAGAAGTGGTGAAGTGGCCTTCTGCTGTTATGCACCTAAAATCTGGAATAGCCTGCCAATAGGAATTTGCCAGGCTAATACAGTAGAGCACTTTAAAAAACTGCTGAAAACACATTACTTTAATATGGCCTTCTCATAACTTCACTTTAATTTAATCCTGATACTCTGTATATCCAATTCATCATAATAACTATTCATGGTGGCTCTAAAATTTGTACTAACCCCTACTCTCTCTTCTGTTTTTTTTTTCTGGTGTCCTTTTGGTGGTGGCGCATCTACTCAAAGCACCGTTATGTTCCACCAATGATGGATTAAAGCCAGAAGTCTGCATGACCATCATTATCAAGTCCTTCCGTAAGAACCCTAAATACAAAGAGGACTGTTTCATTTATGTTAGGTAGAATGCCCAGAGGGGACTGGGCAGTCTCGTGGCCTGGAACCCCTGCAGATTTTATTTTTTTCTCAAGCCGTCTGGAGTTTTTTTGTGTGTTTTCTGTCCTCCCTGGCTTTCAGACCTTACTCTTTTTCTATCTTAACTAATGTTGTCTTGTTCCTCCCTGTGTGGATAGCACTTTGCGTACTGAGAAAAGCGCTATATATAAATGTAATTAATTATTATTTTAATTTCTTATTTTTCTTCATTATGTAAAGCACTTTGAGCTACTTTTTTGTATGAAAATGTGCTATATAAATAAATGTTGTTGTTGTTGTATATTGGGAAAATGATGCTAAGAATAGAGCTACCAGGAAAGAGGAAGGCCTAAGAGAAGGTTTATGGATGTGGTGAGAAAGGACATGCAGGTGATGGGTATAACAGAACAAGATGAGGAGGACAGAAAGATATGGAAGAAGATAATCCACTGTGGCAACAACTAATGGGAGCAGCCAAAAGAAGAAGAAGATTGTTATACAACATTGTGTCACAACAGATTTACAATAATTTGGCTTTCTTGACATTGATTAACAGAAAAACCATTTTTGAAGTCAAAGTGAAAACAGAGCTTTGGAAAGTGATCTAATTGATTACAAATGTCAAACACAAAAAATGATTCCCTCCAAGTCAGTATTTAGGAGAGGCACCTTTGGCAGCCATGAGTCTGTGTTTGCAGGTCTCTTTCTATCAAGGTCCAGGTTTCTTACAGACTGCATCAGGAGAGGCATCCCCACAGCATGATGCAATGGCGGAGGTGGTGGCCTCTCCCTGAAAATAAAATATTCATTTTCCGCAGTTTAACATTGCTGTATTTAGAGTTTTCACGCACATAATGTTTTTGGATGCTGTTGTTGCAACTTAAAAAAAGCTCTTGCCTGAAGAAACATTACTTTTTTAAGGCTATATTCACACTGCATTTAAATGGGGCTCTGTTATGATTTTCCCAATCTGATTTTATTTTTGACTGCTCAGATTAGTTTTTGCAATTTTTCCAAATCGGAAACAAGTACAGACGTCTATCCTAAATGTTACCAGTATCTGAAAACTGAATGAAACAATTTTGACAGACTAAGTGACAGATACTGGTTGTTGTGTTACTTCATGTTGTTTCAAATTTGTAATCTCATTGCAGCAAGGAACAGATACAGAAAATGAAACCAGGAGCTCTGAGTGGATTTAACATGGCTGATGTTCTGTATTTAGAAACAAGTGGGCAAAGGACAGGAAAGCGGACTGGAGAGAGCATGGTGGGGAGGATTTGGGTACAAAACAGTCGTTACAGTACATGCTCTGAAAAGGTTTGTTTCCTCGTTGTTTTTTGCCACTAATACTTTTCTAAAAACGTCACATCTGTGTCACATTTGAGAGAAAAAAATGGATTTGAGCTACTGTGTGAATGTAGATTTTAGGCATTAAAAACAAAATGCAAGGTTGCACAAAAGGATTAAGAATGGTGCAATTGCTATCAACAATATGGTGCCATTCATGAAAAGGAAGAACAACCTAAAATGATTAAAATTATCCCACAAATTAAGTACACCAAATCAGGACACTTTAAACTGGAATCATAACTAATAATAGAAAAAACAGCAAAACAACCTTCAATACAGAGAACACGGACCTGTACTAATGCGAATCATCAACAATTTAATACGTTTAACACTTTTTTTGTTGCTGGTCCCTAAAAAAAACTCTACTGGTGTGTTTTACAGTATTGAAAACTGCTTGCCTCTGCGCTGAAATTAGAAACTATTAAATGTATTTTAAAAGACCAAATTATGTTAAACCAGTGCTGTGCTATGGTGTTAACAAAACATCGTGAGAGCCCGTGTTTTTATTTATCACTTTCTATTAAAGTACTGCATATAGTTATTTGTACCTAGGCTTTCAGTTTATGGAGCACATTCTTATTAATGAGCTGAAATGTGTAGAGGTAGGTAGGAATAACACCGAGAAAAAGCCTTATCTGTCGGGTTTATTTTGATGCTCGATTAACTGGACGAACAGTAATGTGTTCCATTTACAACACTCTTAGCAGTTTATCAATTTATCAATCAGTTTATCAATTCTGTCTTCCACTGATGATTAAAGCACAGATACTTGTATTAACTCTGCAACAGTTTGACAATGGTTTGTTGTGTCAATTGCTTTGCTTTGAGCAGCACTTCGATATTTTCTTTATCTTAGCATGATGTAATACTTCTTTGTCTACTCGCCAACTTCAGCAAATTTTAAGTATTATCATGAGTACCTCTTTATTGCCTGTAATTTTACATGACACAATACACTAGATTATCACTGTTTTGATCAGCCTAAAATGCACCAAATATGTTTTCTGTTTTCAAAAATTAAATATATACTTTTGTGGATGGCTTTGCGGAGGTTTAATGAGGAAGCCCTTTGGATTTGCTGGCCACCCCCACTTCGTGGGACTGTGGGTGCATCTGCTACACCAGTGCCACCACCATGCTTCAAGGTGGAGATGGTGTGTTGTTGACAATGTACACAGTATTCTAACATGGCAAGTAGTCCGATAGTCAAAAAGCTAAATTTTCTAGTCTCATCAGACCATAGAGCCTTCTTCTAACTTTAGTCAGTGTCTCTCTTGTTCCTTATATTTAGTTGTTTTGTTTTTTTTAGTAGTGGCTTTCTTTGTCTCCCATAAAGATGTAACTGGTGAAACACCTCGGAAACAGTTGTCTTCACAGTCTCTCCAATCTCATCAGCTGTAGGTTGTAAATCCTTTAGAGTTATCACTGGTCGTTTGGTTGCCTCTTTCACTAGTCTTCTAGCATGATCACTCCGTTTTTGTAGACGACCTGCTCTAGGCAGATGTACAGCTGTGCCAAATGCTTTGCATTTCTTAATGACTGATTTAAGTGGATTCCAGTGGATATTCAGTGACTTTGATATTTTCTTGTCTTCATCCCCTGAATTGTGTTTTTAAATTGCCTTTTCATGGAGTTCCGTGGAGTCTTCATTGTGCAAGTTAGGCCACAACACTGACAAACCACAAGTTGGACCTTCCACATACAGGTGCATTTAGACTACAATCAACTCAAACCCCTTGACTACAGACAGGTGATCTCTATTGTAACTAATTATGGGACCTCTAAAACAATTGGCTACACTAGTGATGATTTAGGTATAATATCATAGAAACAGAGTTAATACTTATAAGATCAAATATTTTATGGTTCATATTTGTAATTAATTTTGACTAATTTACAGAGATCTGGTTTCACTTTGACATTAAACAGTCTTTTTCTGTTGTGCAATGTCAAAAAAGCCAAATTAAGCCAACTGTGACTGAATGTTGTACAGGGTAAATACTTTTTATAGGCACTGTATTTTCTTACCCACATCACCATTTTCAGTCAGTGCTCTTGTGTCTGCAAACATCCTGTTCATAGCAGCAGCTCCTGTTGTTAGCCATGTGTTCCTAATGTTGCTATATGTGATTTCATGAAGCTTTCACTTTAAAAGATTGTGGTGCCTGCTTAATGTCCAAAATTTAGATTAAAATTGTTATTTTAAACACTTTTTTCATAAATCTTAGTTTATTTCAGGAAAGGATCTTTAGAATAGGATTTACTAAGAATTATTTTAAGAACAATCCTTTCAATTCTTCTCTATTTCATTCATATTGAAAGCCATCTTTGATATATTTCTCACTGTGGCCACTTACGGTATTACATTAATTATGACTTCACCCATTCAGGGATTGTTCCTGCTTTGCAATAAATGATGTTGGAATAAATGAGTTTGAAATTTGATGGATGGATGATTACCACTTTATAAATGTATTTATCGTTTTGTGCTTCAGCTGACTTGACAATAGCTTGAATGAGCATACATGTACAAGTATAAGATATAACAAGCACCATTTTGTGCGTGAGTGTGTTGTTTGCTTTCAGTCATTATGTGAATATTATAGATAAAAAGGCTGTGCTCTATTTACTTGAACAAAGAACTTAGCTTTAAAAAATTTAAAGATCTTTAAGGTTTTTGACAAAGCGATCCTTTTGGTTGTTAAATTTATTTTTCTATTCTTTTTCCGCTGCTTTGCAGAAAATTAACACTTTGTGACTTAGGACTGGGAAAGGAAAATGTATTTACTATTAGTTTGTTTAGCAAAGTTCAACACATCTATCACTCATTATTATTAAATAAATGATTAATCCACATAAAATTTAAATCGATTAATGCATGGTTATTTCATGTGTGGGACTGATGTTCTGTACATGTACAGTAAGCTCCTGCTTTGTGTTTGATGATGCCAGGACAGACACATCCCTATTTTTTAGGAATTTTTGGACTTCTCTGGTTTAATTTATACCATTTTTGTAATGTCTGAATGTGCATTTCTTGATGTTATTGTCTATTCTGGCAACACCATTTTGTTTAGTAAGGTTAACGTCATTTTGTCTTATTAATAATACATTTTATTTATTTGTAGGCGCCTTTCTAAATGCTCAAGGACACCGAACAATAGAGAAAACGCAGATTATAAACAAAAGTTAAAATCAGACAGAGCAATTGTAATCAAAGAGAAAAAGCAGTCTTAAACAAATGAGTTTTAAGTTTAGATTTGAAAAGTGAAAATGATTTAGTATTTCTAAGCTCAGATGGTAGTGAGTTCCAAAGCTGGGGAGCAGAGCAACTGAATGCGAAGGGGACAGTCAAGTGGATGGAGGAAGAGGATCTAAGGGTAGGGGAGGGAATGGCAACATGGAGGAGGTCAGACAGATATGGATGGGCAAGGTTGTGGATAGCCTTAAAAATTAGTAGGAGAATTTTGAATTGAATTCAGAACTGAACTGGAAGCCAATGAAGCTGCTGCAAAATGGGAGTGATATGGTGATTAGAGGGGGTTCTAGTAATGATACAGGCAGCTGAATTCTGGACCAGTTGAAACTTATAAAGAGATTTGCGAGAAAAAACAAAGAAAAGGAAATTGCAATAATCCAGACGAGAAGTGACAAGGCTATGAACAAGGAAAGCAGTGGTGTGGAGAGTGAGGGAGAGACGAATACGATTAATGTTACGCAAGTGGAAATATGCAGACCGGGAGATGTTATTGATGTGAGACTGAAAGGATAAAGTACTGTTAAGGATGACACCCAGACTCTTAACCTGTGGAGAGAAAACAGGAATTATTAATAACAAATGAAAAATGATCCGTTTTGGATAATGTTGATTTTGTACCAATGAGAAGAACCTCAGTTTTTTCACTATTTAATTTAAGAAAATTTGAAGAAAACAAGGATTTGACTTCTGCTATGCAATCAGTAAGTGAGGAGGGTGGAAAGGAAGCAGTAGGTTTGCTAGTGAGATAAAGCTGGGTGTCATCAGCATAACAGTGGAAGCTAATTTTATATTTACAAAAGATATTGACAAGGGAAAGGAGGTAAATAATGGAAAGGAGAGGCCTCAGGACAGAGCCCTGGGGCACACCTGAAATAACAGCGGTGGGTTGGGATGTGAAAGTTTTAAGCTGAACAAACTGAGTGCGGCCTGAGAGGTAGGTTCTGATCCAATCTAGTGGAGTGTGGGTAATACCAATCGATGATAATCTATTAAAAAGAGTAGTGTAACAAATAGTGTCAAAGGCTGCACTCAGATCAAGGAAGATGAGAATAGTAATTAAACCAGAATCAGCTGCCATAACAAGGTCATTAGTAATTTTTATAAGTGCCGTTTCTGTACTGTGGAGGGGACGAAAACCAGACTGCAACTGTTCATACAGATTATTTTGAGATAAATGAGAATGAAGTTGAATAGCCACTATTTTTTCAAGGATTTTGGAAATGAAGGGTAGATTAGAAATAGGATGAAAATTACTGAAATTAGTCGGATCAGCACCAGGTTTTTTCAGTACTGGGGTTATTGCAGCAGTTTTAAAAGATGAAGGAACAGTACCAGTAGTGAGAGAAGAGTGGATTATAGTAGAGATAAAGGGGACCAGAGAGCGGAGGCAGGCTTTGACTAGAACTGTAGGGAAGGCATCCAGTTGACAGGTGGATGGCTTAGACTTACAAACAAGATTCACTTCTTGACTGTGGCTACATTGTATGTCATTGAGTTGCCTCTTAAGATCTTGCATCAAGGTTTTCGATTTACAACAAAAGAGTTAACTATAAAAATAAGTGAAGTTAGTACCATAATTATGAAAGTTAGTGTTAGGACTTGTAACAATGGACTGTAATTTTGGTTTCGTATTTTGGTTGAGGAAATTGTCACTGATGGCTCTCTGGTTTTAACTTTGGCTAACTCTCTGGCCACAGCTCTGTTTATTTCTGTTACCTTATTCCATCTCCTGTTTTTTTATTGCTCAGAATAAAAAAATATCTATAAAAAACTTCTAAGCACCTTCTTCTCCACAGTAATGGACAGTATGAATTCGGAAAAACTGATGTTTCTGGGAAAACAGAGAAGAGTATGTTTTACTTGTTTGGTTTTTATATAAAGAATTCTTACTAACAGCTGTCTTTTACTGATCAAACATAAGTGTCATTTTCGTATTCTTTATTCT